>NW_022297278.1:10333-24961 GCF_002776525.5 Piliocolobus tephrosceles
GAGCTCTGTGTGGTGAAGTCACATCTCAGAAAGCAATCTCTCAGAAATCTTCCCTCTAGTTATTAGGTGATGATATTTCCTTTTTCACCATGGGCCCCAATTGGCTCCCAAATATCACCTTGCAGTTTTTACGAAAAGAGTGTTAACATTCTGCTTCCTGAGGACAAAGAGGTAACTCTGTGGGACGAATTCACAGATCACAAAGAAGTTTCTCAGAAAGCTTCTTTGCCGTTTTTAACTGATGATATTTCCTTTATCAGCATAGGTCTCATTGCCAACCAAAGTTGAACTTCTCAGTTTCCTCAAAGACGGTGTAGTGGCCTGCTCCATGAAACATAAGTGTAACTCTGTGAGATGAATTCACACATCACAGAGAAGTTTCTAAGAAAGCTTCTTTCCTGTTTTCCTCTGAGGACATTTTCTTTGTCAAGGTTACTTTCATTACGCTAACAAGAATCCCAATGCAGATTCCAAGCAAACTGTCTTAGCAAACTGACAGCTGAAAATAGTGTAACTCTGTGAGTTGCACTCACACATAGCAATGCAGTTTCTCAGAAGACTTCTTTCCAGTTTCTGTCTGAGAATATATACTTTCTCACCATAGCCTTCAATGAGGTCCCAAATATCACATTGCAGAATCCAAGGGAACAGTGATAGCAAACTGGTCCATGAAGGGAAGGGTGGAACTCTGTGTGTTGAAGTCACACATCAGAAAGGAATCTCTCAGAAAGCTATTATCTAGATGTTATATGAAGATACTTCGTTTCTCACAGTGGGCCCGAATTGGCACCCAAATATCATTTTACAGATTCCACTAAAAGAGTGTTAGCAAACTGCTTCCTGAGGAATAAGTTGTAACTCTGTGGGATGAATTCACAGATCACAAAGAAATTTTTCAGAAGGCTTCTCTCTCGTTTTACACTGATGATATTTCATTTTCCAGCGCAGACCTCCATGTGATCCAAAGTAACCTTTCTTAGTTTCTTCAAAGACAGTGTTAATGGCCTCCTCCATGAAATATAAGTGTAACTCTGTGAGATGAATTCACACTTCAACAAGAAGTTTCTAAGGAAGCTACCTTCTAGTTTTCATCTGAGGAGATTTCCTTTGTCACCATAAGCTTTTTTGTGCTGAGAAATATCCCGTTGTAGATTTCCAGAAAACTGTGTTACCAAATTGATGACTGAAGAGTAACGTGTAACTCTGTGAGTTGCATTCACACATTGCAATGCAGTTTCTCAGAACCTTCTTTCCAGTTTCCGTCTGAGGATATATCCTTTCTCACCATAGCCCTTTAAGAGCTCCCAAATATCACATTGCAGAATCCACGGCAACAATGTTAGCAAACTGCTCCAAGAAGGGAAGGGTGGAACTCAGTGTGATGAAGTCACACAACGGAAAGCAATCTCTGAGAAAGCTATTCGCTGGTTGTTATGTGACAATACTTCCTTTTTCACTGTGGGCCCGAATTGGCTCCCAAATTCACTTTTCATATTCCACGAAAAGGATGTTACCAAACTGCAACCTGAGGAATAAGTTGTAACTGTTAGGTGAATTCACAGATCACAAAGAAATTTCTCAGACAGGTTCTCTCTCATTTTTAACTGATGATATTTCCTTTGCCAGTGCAGACACCCAGACGATCCAGAGTAACCTTGTTTAGTTTATTCAAAGACAGTGTTATTGGACTGCTCCATGAAATATAAAGGTGTAACTCTGTGAGATGAATTCACACATCAACAAGAAGTTTCTAAGGAAGCTTCTTTCTAGTTTTCATCTGAGGAGATTTCCCTTGTCACCAGAAGCTTCATTGCACTGAGAAATATCCCATTGCAGATTTCCATAAAACGTTGTTAGCAAACTGATGACAAAAGAGAAACGTGTAACTCTGCGAGTTGCATTCACCCATCGCAATGCAGTTTCTCAGAAGGCTTCTTTCCAGTTTCTGTCTGAGGATATATCCTTTCTCACCATAGCCCTCAATGAGTTTCCAAATATCACTTTGCAGAATCCACAACAACAGTGTTAACAAACTGTTACAGGAAGGGAAGTGTGGAACTCTGTGTGATGAAGCCACATATCAGAAAGCAATCTCTCAGAAAGCTATTCTCTAGTTGTTATGGGAGGACAGTTCCTTTTTCACCATGTGCCCGAATTGGCTCCCAAATATCACTTTACAAATTCCACGAAAAGCGTGTTAGCAAACTGCTACCTGAGGAAAAAGTTGTATCTCTATGAGATGAATTCACAGATCACAAAGAAATTTCTCAGAAAGCTTCTCTCTCGTTTTTAACTGATGATATTTCCTTTGCCTGCGCAGGCCGCCATTCGATCCAAAGTAACCATCCTTAGTTTCTTCAAAGAGAGTGTTAATGGCCTGCTACTTGATATATAAGTGTAACTCTGTAAGATGAATTCACACATCAAGAAGAAGTTTATAAGGAAGCTTTTTCCTAGTTTACATCTAAGGAGATTTCCTTTGTCACCATAAGCTTCATTGTGTTGAGAAATAACGCATTGCCTATTTTCAGAAAAGTTCGTTAGCAAACTGATGACTGAAGAGAAACGTGTAAATCTGTGAGTTGCATTCACACATCGCAATGCAGATTCTCAGAAGGCTTCTTTCCAGTTTCTGTCTGAGGATATATCCTTTCTCACCATAGCCCTCAATGAGCTCCCAAAGATCACATTGCGGAATCCACGGAAACATTGTTAGCAAACTGTTCCAAGAAGGGAAGGGTGGAACTCTGTGTGATGAAGTCACACATCAGAAAGCAATCTCTCAGAAAGCTATTTTCTAGTTGTTATGTGAGGATACTTCCTTTTTCACAGTGGGCCCGAATGGGCTCCCAAATAACACTTTACAGATTCCATGAAAGAGTGTTAGGAAACTGCTTCCTGACGAATAAGTTGTAACTCAGTTAGATGAATTCACAGATCACAAAGAAATTTCTCAGAAAGCTTCTCTCTCGTTTTTCACTGATGATATTTCCTTTGCCAGCGCAAGCCTCCATGCGATCCAAAGTAACCTTTCCTAGTTTCTTCAAAGACAATGTTAAAGGCCTGCTCCATAAAATATAAGTGTAACTCCAGGAGATGAATTCACACATCAACAAGAAGTTTCTAAGGAAGCTTCTTTCTAGTTTTCATCTGAGGAGATTTCCTTTGTCACCCTAAGCTTCATTGCGCTGAGAAATATCCCATTGCAGATTTCCAGAAAACTGTGTTAGCAAACTGATGACTGAAGAGAAACGTGTAAGCCTGGAAGTTGCATTCAAACATTGAAATGAAGTTTCTCAGAAGGCTTGTTTCCAGTTTTTGTCTGAGGATATATCTTTTCTCATCATAGCGCTCAATGAGCTCCCAAATATCACATTGTACAATACATGGCAACAGTGTTACCAAACTGTTCCCAGAAGGTAAGCGTGGAACTCTGTGTGATGAAGTCACACATCAGAAAGCAATCTCTCAGAAAGCGATTCTCTAGCTGTTATATGAGGATACATCCTTTTTCACATTGGGCCCGAATTGGCTCCCAAATATCACTTTAGATATTCCACGAGAAGAGTGTAAGCCAACTGCTTACTGAGGAATAAGTTGTAACTGTGAGATGAATTCATAGATCACAAAGAAATTTCTCAGAAAGCTTCTCTCTCGTTTTTAACTGTTGTTATTTCCTTTATCAGCGCATGCCTCCATGCGATCCAAAGTAACCTTTCTTAGTTTCTTCAATGACAGTGTTAATGGCCTACTCCATGAAATATAAGTTTAACTCTGTGAGATGAATTCACACATCAACAAGAAGTTTCTAAGGAAGCTTCTTTCTAGTTTTCATCTGTGGAGATTTCTTTTGTCACCATAAGCTTCACTGCGCTGAGAAATACCCCATTGCAGTTTTCCAGAAAACTGTGTTAGCAAACTGATGACTGAAGAGAACCGTGTAACTCTGTGAGTTGCATTCACACATCACAATGCAGTTTCTTAGAAGGCTTCTTTCCAATTTCTGTCTGAGGATATATCCTTTCTCACCATAGCCCTCAGTGAGCTCCCAAATATCACATTGCGGAATCTATGGCAACAGTGTTAGCAAACTGTTCCAAGAAGGGAAGCGTGGAACTGTGTGTTATGAAGTCACACATCAGAAAGCAATCTCTAGAAAGCTATTGTCTAGTTGTTATGTGAGGATACTTCCTTTTTCACAGTGGGCCCGAATTGGCTCCCAAATATCACTTTACAGATTCCACGAAAAGAGTGTTAGCAAACTGCTTCCTGGGGAAAAACTTGTAACTCTGTGAGATGAATTTAAAGATCACAAAGAAATTTCTCAGAAAGCTTCTCTCTCGTTTTTAACTGATGATATTTACTTTGCCAGCGCAGGCCTCCATGCTATCAAAGTAACCTTTCTTAGTTTCTTCAAAGACAGTGTTAAAGGCCTGCTCCATGTAATATAAGTGTAACTCTGTGAGATGAATTCACGCATCAAAAAGAAGTTTCTAAGGAAGTTTCTTTCAAGTTTTCGTCTGAGTAGATTTCCTTTGTGACCAGAAGCTTAATTGCGCTGAGTAATATCCCATTGCAGATTTCCATAAAACTGTGTTAGCAAACTGATAAATGAACAGAAACGTGTAATTCTGTGAGATGCATTGACACATCGCAATGCAGTTCCTCTGAAGGCTTCTTTCCAGTTTCTGTATGAGGATATATCCTTTCTCACCATAGCCCTCAATGAGCTCGCAAATATCACATTGCACAATCCGCGGGAACAGTGTTAACCATCTCTTCCAAGAAGGGATGCATGGAACTCTGTGTGATGAAGTCACACCTCAGAAGGCTATCTATCAGAAAGCTATTCTCTGGTTGTAATGTGAGGATACTTCCTTTTTAACAGTGGGCCCGAATTGGATCCCAAATATCACTGTACAGATTACACGAAGAGAGAGTTAGCAAACTGCTTCCTGAGGAGTAAGTTGTAAATCTGTGAGATGAATTCACAGATCTCAAGTAAATTTCTGAGAAAGCTTCTCTCTCGTTTTTAACTGATGATATTTTCTTTATCAGCGGAGTCCTCCATGCGATCCAAAGTAACCTTTCTTAGTTTCTTCAAAGACAGTGTTAATGGCCTGCTCCATGAAATGTAAGTGCAACTCTGTGAGATGAATTCACACATCAAAAAGAATTTTCTAAGGAAGTTTCTTTCTAGTTTTCATCTGAGGAGATTTCCTTTGTCACCATAAGCGTCTTTGCGCTGTGAAATATCCCATAGCAGATTTCCAGAAAACTGTGTTAGCAAACTGATGACTGAAGAGAAATGTGTAACTCTGTGAGTTGCATTCACACATCACAATGCAGTTTCTCAGAAGGTTTCTTTCCATTTTCTGTCTGAGGATATATCCTTTCTCACCAAAGCCCTCAATTAGCTCCCAAATATCACATTGCAGAAGCCACGGCAACAGTGTTAGCAAACTGTTCCAAGAAGGGAAGCGTGGAACTCTGTGTGATGAAGTCACACATCAGAAAGCAATCTCTCAGAAAGCTATTCTCTCGTTGTTATGTGAGGACACTTCCTTTTTCACAGTGGGCCCGAATTGGCTCCGAAATATCACTTTACAGATTCCACGAAAAGAGTCTTAGCAAACTGCTTCCTGAGGAATAAGTTGTAACTCTGTGAGATGAATTCACAGATCACAAAAAAATTTCTCAGAAAGCTTCCCTCTGGTTTTTCACTGATGATATTGCCTTTGCCAGCGCAGGCCTCCATGCGATCCAAGGTAACCTTTCTTAGTTTCTTCAAAGACAGTGTTAATGGCTTCAAAGACAGTGTTATTGGCCTGATCCATGAAACATAACTGTAACTCTGTGAGGTGAATTCACACATCAACAAGAAGTTTCTAAGGTAACTTCTTTCTAGTTTTCATCAGATGAGATTTCCTTTGTCACCGTAAGCTTCATTGCTCTGAGAAATATCCCATTGTAGATATCCAGAAAACTGTGTCAGCAAACTGATAACTGAAGAGATACGTATAACTCTGTGAGTTGCAATCACACATCGCAATGCAGTTTCTCAGAAGGCTTCTTTCCAGTTTCTGTCTGAGGATATATCCTTTCTCACCATAGCCCCCAATGAGCTCCCAAATGTCACATTGCAGAATCCACGGCAACAGTGTTAGCAAACTGTTCCAAGAAGGAAAGGGTGGAATTCTCTGTGATGAAGTAACACATCAGAAAGCAATCTCTCAGAAAGCTATTCTCTAGTTGTTATGTGAGGATACTTCCTTTTTCACAGTGGCCCTCAATTGGCTCCCAAACATCACTTTATATATTCCACGAAAAGATTGTTAGCTATCTGCTTCCTGAGGAATAAGTTGTGACTCTGTGTGATGAATTCACAGATAACAAAGAGATTTCTCAGAAAGCTTCTCTCTCGTATTTAACTGATGATATTTCCTTTACCAACGCACGCCTCCAATCGATCCAAAGAAACCGGTCTTAGTTTATTCAAAGACAGTGTTAATGGCCTGCTCCATGAAATATAACTGTAACTATGTGCGATGAATTCACACATCAGCAAGAAGTTTCCTTTTTTTATTATTATTATACTTTAAGTTCTAGGGTACATGTGCAAAACGTGCAGGTTTGTTACATAAGTATACATGTGCCATGTTGCTGTGCTGCACCCATCAACTCATCAGCACCCATCAATTCATCATTTATATCAGGTATAACTCCCCAATGCAATCCCTCCCCCCTCCCCCCTCCCCATGATAGGCCCCAGTGTGTGATGTTCCCCTTCCCGAGTCCAAGTGATCTCATTGTTCAGTTCCCACCTATGAGTGAGAACATGCGGTGTTTGGTTTTCTCTTCTTGTGATAGTTTGCTAAGAATGATGGTTTCCAGCTGCATCCATGTCTCTACAAAGGACGCAAACTCATCGTTTTTTATGGCTGCATAGTATTCCATGGTGTATATGTGCCACATTTTCTTAATCCAGTCTGTCACTGATGGACATTTGGGTTGATTCCAAGTCTTTGTTATTGTGAATAGTGCCACAATAAACATACGTGTGCATGTGTCTTTGTAGTAGCATAATTTATAATCCTTTGGGTATATACCCAGCAGTGGGATGGCTGGGTCATATGGTACATCTAGTTCTAGATCTTTGAGGAATTGACATGCTGTTTCCATAATGGTTGAACAAGTTTACAATCCCACCAAGAGTGTAAAAGTGTTCCTATTTCTCCACATCCTCTCCAACACCTGTTGTTTCCTGATTTTTTAATGATTGCCATTCTAACTGTTGTGAGATGGTATCTCATTGTGGTTTTCATTTGCATTTCTCTGATGGCCAATGATGATGAGCATTTTTTCATGTGTCTGTTGGCTGTATGAATGTCTTCTTTTGAGAAATGTCTGTTCATATCTTTTCCCCAGTTTTTGATGGGGTTGTTTGTTTTTTTATTCTATATTTGTTTGAGTTCTTTGTAGATTCTGGAAAGTAGCCCTTTGTCAGATGAGCAGGTTGCAAAAATTTTCTCCCATTCTGTAGGTTTCCTGTTCACTCTGATTCTTTCTACTTTTCATCTGAGGAGATTTCCTTTGTCACCATAAGTTTCATTGCCCTGAGATATATCCCATTGCAGATTTCCAGAAAACTGTGTTAGCAAACTGACGCCTGAAGAAACACTTGTGACTCTGTGAGTTGCATTCATAGGTCGCAATGCAGTTTCTCAGAAGGCTTCTTTCCACTTTCTGTCTCATGATATTTCCTTTCTCTCCGTAGCCCTCAATGAGTTCCCAAATATCACTTTGCAGAATCCACGGCAACAGTGTTAGCAAACTGTTCCAGGAAGGGAAGCGTGGAACTCTATGTGATGAAGTCACACATCAGAAAGCAATCTCTCAGAAACCTATTCTCTAGTTGTTATGTGAGGATACTTCCTTTCTCGCAGTGGGCCCAATTTGTCTCCCAAATATCACTTTAGAGATTCCACGAAAAGTGTGTTAGCAAACTGCTTCCTGAGGAATAAGTTGTAACTCTGTGAGGTGAACGCACAGATCACAAAGAAATTTCTCAGAAAGCTTCTCTCTCGTTTTTCACTGATGATATTTCATTTGCCAGCACAGGCTTCTATGCGATCCAAAGTAACCGTTCATAGTTTCTTCAAAGACAGTGTTAATGGCCTGCTCCATGTAATATAAGTGTAACTCTATGAGATGAATTCTCACATCCACAAGAAGTTTCTAAAAAATATTCTTTCTAGTTTTCATCTGAGGAGATGTCCTCTGTCACCATAAGCTTCATTTTGCTGAGAAGTATCCAATTGCAGATATCCAGAAAACTGTGTTAGCAAACTGATGACTGAAGAGAAACGTGTAACTCTGTGAGTTGCATTCACACATCGCAATGCAGTTTCTCAGAAGGCTTCTTTCCAGTTTCTGTCTGAGGATATATCCTTTCTCACCATAGCCCTACAATAGCTCCCAAATATCATATTGGTGAATCCACGGCAAGAGTGTTAGCAAACTGTTCCAAGAAGAGAAGCGTGGAAATCTGTGTGATGAAGTCACACATCAGAAAGGAATCTCTCAGAAAGCTATTCTCTAGTTGAGATGTTAGGATACTTCCTTTTTCACAGTGGGCCTGAATTGGCTCCCAAATATCACTGTGCAGATTCCACAAAAAGAGTGTTAGCAAACTACTTACTGAGGAATAAGTTGTAACTCTGTGAGATGAATTCACATATCACAAGGAAATTTCTCAGAAATCTTCTGTCTCGTTTTTGACTGATGATATTTCCTTTGCCAGCACAGGCCTCCATGCGATCCAAAGTAACATTTCTTAGTTTCTTCCAAGACAGTGTTAAAGGCCTGCTCCATGAAATATAAGTGTAACTCTGTGAAATGATTTCACACATCAACAAGAAGTTTCTAAGGAAGCTTTTTTCTAGTTTGCATCTGAGGAGATTGACTTTGTCACCATAAGCTTCATTGCACTGAGAAACATCCCACTGCAGATTTCCAGAAAACTGTGTTAGCAAACTGATGACTGAAGAGAAATGAGTAACTCTGTGAGTTGAATTCACACCACGCTATGCAGTTTCTCAGAAGGCTTCTTTCCGGTTTCTGTCTGAGGATATATCCTTTCTCACCATAGCCCTCAATGAGCTCTCAAATATCACATTGGCGAATCCACGGCAAGAGGGTTAGCAAACTGTTCCAAGTAGCCAAGCATGGAAATCTGTGTGATGAAGTCACACATCAGAAAGGAATCTCTCAGAAAGCTATTCTCTATTTGTTATGTTACGATACCCTCTTTATTCACAGTGGGCACGAATTGGCTCCCAAATATCACTGTGCAGATTCCACGAAAAGAGTGTTAGCAAACTGTTTCCTGAGGAATAAGTGGTAATTGTGTGAGGTGAATTCCGATATAAAAAGGAAATTTCCCAGAAAGCTTCTCTCTTGTTTTGTAACTGATGATATTTCCTGTACCAGTGCAGGCCTCCATGCGATCCAAAGTAACCTTTCTTAGTTTCGTCAAAGACAGTGTTAATGGCCTGCTCCATGAAATATAAGTGTAATTCTGTGAGAAAAATTCACACATCAACAAGAGGTTTCTAAGGAAGTTTCTTTCTAGTTTTCATCTGAGATTTCCTTTGTCACCATAAGCTTCATTGCGATGAGCAATATCCCATTGCAGATATCCAGAAAACTGTGTTAACAAACTGATAACTGAAGAGAAACGTGAAACTCTGTGATTGGCATTCACACATCACAATGCAGTTTCTCAGAAGGCTTCTTTCCACTTTCTGTCTGAGGATATATCCTTTCTCAACATAGCCCTCAATGTGCTCCCAAATATCACATTGCAGATGGTAGAATCCACGGAAACAGTGTTAGCAAACTGTTCCAAGAAGGGAAGCGTGGAACTCTGTGCGATGAAGTCACACATCAGAAAGCAATCTCTCAGAAAGCTATACTCTAGTTGTTATGTGAGGATACATACTTTTTCACAGTGGGCCCGAATTGGCTCCCAAATATCACTTTACAGATTCCAAGAAAGGGTGTTAGCAAACTGCTTCCTGAGGAATAAGTTGTAACTCTGTGAGATGAATTCACAGATCACAAAGAAATTTCTCAGACAGGTTCTCTCTCTTTTTTAACTGATGATATTTCCTTTGCCAGCGCAGGCGCCCAGGCGATCCAAAGTAACCTTGCTCAGTTTCTTCAAAGACAGTGTTATTGGCCTGCTCCATGACATATAAGTGTAACTCTGTGAGATGAATTCACACATCAACAAGAAGTTTCTAGGGAAGCTTCTTTCTAGTTTTCATCTGAGGAGATTTCCTTTGTCACCAGAAGCTTAATTGCGCTGAGAAATATCCCATTGCAGATTTCCAGAAAATTTTGTTAGCAAACTGCTGACTGAAGAGAAATGTGTAACTCTGTGAGATGCATTCACACATCGCAGTGCGGTTTCTCAGGAGGCTTCTTTCCAGTTTCTGTCTGAGGATATATCCTTTCTCACCATAGCCCTCAATGAGCTCCCCTGTAACTCACTGCAGAATACACGGCAACAGTGTTAGCAAACTGTTCCAAAAAGGGAAGGATGGAGCTCTGTGTGTTGAAGTCACATATCACAAAAAAAAATCTCTCAGAAAGCTATTCTCTAGTTGTTATGTGAGGATACTTCCTTTTTCACAGTGGGCCCGAATTGGCTTTCAAATATCACTTTACAGATTCCAGTAAAATAGTGTGAGCAAACTACTTCCTGAGGAGTACGTTATAACTCTGTGAAATGAATTCACAGCTCACAACGAAATTTCTCAGAAAGCTTCTCTCACGTTTTTCAATGACGATATTTCCTTTATCAGCGCAGGCCTCCATGCGATCCAGAGTAACCTTTCTTAGCTTCTTCAAAGACAGAGTTAATGGCCTGCTCCATGAAATATGAGTGTAACTCCGTGAGCTGAATTCACACATCAACAAGAAGTTTCTAAGGAAGCTTCTTTCTAGTTTTCATCTGAGGAGATTTCCTTTGTCCCCATAAGCTTCTTTGGGCTGTGTAATATCCCATTGCAGATTTCCAGAAAACTGTGTTAACAAACTGATGACTGAAGAGAAACGTGTAACTATGTGAGTTGCATTCACACATCGCAATGCAGATTCTCAGAAGGCTTCTTTCCAGTTTCTGTCTGAGGATATATCCTTTCTCACCATAGCCCTCAGTGAGCTCCCAAATATCACATTTCAGAATCCAAGACAACAGTCTTAGCAAACTGTTCCAAGAAGGAAGGGTGGAACTCTGTTAGATGAAGTCACACAACAGAAACCAATCTCTCAGCAAGCTATTCTCTAGTTGTAATGGGAGGATACTTCCCTTTTCACTGTGGGCCTGAATTATCTCCCAATATCACTTAACATATTCCAAGAATAGAGTGTTAGCATACAGCTTCCTGAGGAATAATTTGAATATCTGTGAGATGAATTCAGATATCACAAAGAAATTTCTGAGAAAGCTTCTCTCTCGTTTTTCACTGATGATTTTTCCTTTATCAGCAAAGGCCTCCATACGTTCCAAAGTAACCTTTCTTAGTTTCTTCAAACACAGTGTTAATGGCCTCGTCCATGAAATATAAGTGTAACTCTGTGAGATGAATTCACACATCAACAAGAAGTTTCTACGGAAGCTTCTTTCTAGTTTTCATCTGAGGAGATTTCCTTTGTCACCATAAGCTTCATTGCACTGAGAAATATCCCATTGCAGATTTCCAGAAAATTGTGATAGCAAACGGATGACTGAAGAGAAACGTGTAACTCTGTGAGTTGCATTCACACATCGCATTGCAGTTTCTCAGAAGGCTTCTTTCCAGTTTCTGTCTGAGGATATATCCTTTCTCACCATAGCCCTCCATGAGCTCCCAAATATCACATTGCAGAATCCACGGCAACAGTGTCAGCAAACTGCTCCAAGAAGGGAAGCGTGGAACTCTGTGTGATGAAGTCACACATCAGAAAGCAATCTCTCAGAAAGCTATTCTCTAGTTGTTATGTGAGGATATTCCTTTTTCACAGAGGGCCCAAATTCGCTCCAATATATCACTTTGCAGATTCCACGAAAAGAGTGTAAGCAAACTCCTTCCTGAGAAATAAGTTGTAACTCTGTGAGATGAATTCACTAATCATGAAGAAATTTCTCAGAAAGATTCTCTCTCGTTTTTACCTGATGATATTTCCTTTATCAGCGCAGGCCTCCTTGCGATCCAAAGAAAGAAAGTAACCTTTCTTAGTTTCTTCTAAGACAGTGTTAATGGCCTGCTCCATGAAATATAAGTGTAACTCTGTGAGATGAATTCACACTTCAACAAGAAGTTTCTACGGAAGCTTCTTTCTAGTTTTCATCTGAGGAGATTTCCTTTGTCACCATAACCTTCATTGTGCTGAGAAATATCCCATTGCAGATTTCCAGAAAACTGTGTTAGCAAACTGATCAATGAAGAGAAACGTGTAAGTCTGTGAGTTGCATTCACACATCCCAATGCAGTTTCTCAGAAGGTTTCTTTCCAGTTTCTGTCTGAGGATATATCCTTTCTCACCAGAGCCCTCAATGTGCTCCCAAATATCACATTGCAGAATCCGTGGCAACAGTGTTAGCAAACTGTTCCAAGAAGGGAAGGGTGGACCTCTGTGTGTTGAAGACACACATCAGAAAGCAATCTCTCAGAAAGCTATTCTCTAGTTGTTATGTGACGATATTCCTTTTAAAACTAGGCCCGAATTGGCTCCCAAATATCACTTTACAGATTCTACAAAAACAGAGTTAGCAAATTTCTTCCAGAGCAATAAGTTGTAACTCTGTGAGATGAATTCACAGATCACAAAGAAATTTGTCAGAAATCTTCTCTCTCGTTTTTAACTGATGATATTTCCTTTTTCAGCGCAGGCCTACATGCGATCCAAAGTAACCTTTCTTAGTTTCTTCAAAGACAGTGTTAATGGCCTGCTCCATGAAATGTAAGTGTAACTCTCTGAGGTGAATTCACACATCAACAAGAAGTTTCTAAGGAAGCTTCTTTCTAGTTTTCATCTGAGGAGATTTCCTTTGTCACAGTAAGCTCCATTGCACTGAGAAATATCCCAGTGTAGATTTCAGAAAACTACGTTACCAAACTGATGAGTGAAGAGAAACGTGTATCTCTGTGAGTTGCATTCACACTTCCATATGCAGTTTCTCAGAAGGCTTCTTTCCAGTTTCTGTCTGAGGATACATCCTTTCCCACCATAGCCCTCAATGAGCTCGCAATTATCACATTGCAGAATCCACGGCAACAGTGTTAGCAAAGTGTTCTAAAAAGGGAAGCGTGGAATTCTGTGTGATGAAGTCACACCTCCGAAAGCAATCTCTCAAAAAGCTATTCTCTAGTTGTTATGGGAGGATACTTCCTTTTTCCCAGTGGGCCCGAATTGGTTCCCAAATATCACTTTACATATTCCACGAAAAGAGTGGTAGCAAACTGCTTCCTGAGGAATAACTTGTTACTCTGTGACATGAATTCACAAATCACAAGGAATTTCTCAGAAAACTTCTGTCTGGTTTCTAGCTGATGATATATCCTTTATCAGCCAGGACCTCCAAGCGATCCAAATTATCCTTTCTTAGTTTCTTCAAAGACAGTGTTAATGGCCTGCTCCATGAAATATAAGTGTAACTCATTGAGATGAATTCACCCATCAACAAGAAGTTTCGAAGGAGCTTCTTTCTAGTTTTCATCTGAGGACATTTCCATTGTTACCCTAAGCTTCATTGCGCTGTGAAATATCCCATTGCAGATTTCCAGAAAACTGTGTTAACAAACTAATGATTGAAGAGAAACGTGTAACTCTGTGAGTTGCATTCATACATTGAAATGCAGTTTCTCAGAAGGCTTCTTTCCAGTTTCTGTATCAGAATATTGCCTTTCCCACCATAGCCCTCAATGAGCTCCCAAATATCACATTGCAGAATCCATGGGAACCTTTTTAGCAAACTGTTCCAAGAAGTGAAGGGTGGAACTCTGTGTGATGAAGTCACACATCAGAAAGCAATCTCTCAGAAAGCTATTCTAAAGTTGTTATGGGAAGATACTTCCTTTTTTACAGTGGGCCCGTATTGGCTCCCAAATATCACTATACACATTACACGAAAAGAGTGTTAGCAAACTGCTTCCTGAGGAATAAGTTGAATATCTGTGAGATGAATTCACAGATCACAAAGAAATTTCTCAGAAAGCTTCTCTCTCGTTTTTCACTGATGATATATCCTTTATCAGCCTAGGCCTCCATGCGATCCAAATCAACCTGTCTACCTTTCTTAAAAGACAGTGTTAATGGCCTGCTCAATGAAATATAAGTGTAACTCTGTAAGATGAATTCACACATCAACAAGAAGTTTCTAAGGAAGCTTCTTTCTAGTTTTCATCTGAGATTTCCTTTGTCACAATAAGCTTCATTGCACTGAGAAATATCCCATTGCAGATTTCCAGAAAACTGTGTTAGCAAACTGATAACTGAAGAGAAACCTGTAACTCTGTGAGTTGCATTCACACATCGCAACAGAGTTTCTCAGAAGTCTTCTTTCCAGTTGCTGTCTGA
>NW_022297279.1:0-1795 GCF_002776525.5 Piliocolobus tephrosceles
CTAAAGAACTGGTTTCTGTCTTGCCTGACTTAGAGTATTGACAAGGAGCCAGCATACTTTGGATGTCTTGGACCACTGAGAATAAAAGAGTACAGGGAGACTTGTTGCTGCAGCACCACAGAACCTGCAGTACTGCGGGCAAACACCAGAAATAACCAGAGATTACCAGCTCCTGAAAAGAAAACCAGCAGCTCCCTCTAATTGGGGTTACATGCATAGACTTGGAGAAGTTTCAACCCCCCACCAAGAGGTTTTATAGGTCTCCAGAATCTCTAGTCAGATTGCCTGTTAAAGATATTACCAAGTATGAAGCCAGCCCTTAAGAACTTGCAGAGGAATATATTTTTCTAACACATAAATCTAGGTGACGAAAAGTACAAGGCAAATGAAACAAAACAGCAACAACAAACAAACCAGAGAATCAAAGCTTAGCAAAAAAACAGCAAGAACAAAAGTCTCTGGAAACTAATCTCCCAAAAATGGAGATCTCTGAATTACCTGACAAATAATTCAAAATATTTATTGTTTAAAAAAATTCCATAATCTACAAGAGAATGCAGATGAGCAATTAAACAAAATCAGGAAGTTAATTTAAAAACAAAATAAGATCATTAACAAAGAAATAGAATATATGCAAAAGAACCAAATTCTGAAGCCAAAGAATACAATAAGTGAATTGAAAGCTTTACTAGGAGTCAATAGCAGAAATCAGTGAACTTGAAGATAATTCATCTAAAATTATTAAATCAGAGAAGAATACTTTTCTTTAGTAGAAAAGTAAAGAAAGCTTAAATAATTTTTTACTTTCAAGCCAAACAATATCTCCATTATGAAAATTTCAGAAGCGAGAAAAGAACAGAATGATTATGTGAAGAAATAATGATCAGAAAGTCCAGAAAGGAATGGACATTCAAATTCAAAATTCTTAAAGAATTATAAATAGGATAAATACACAGAGATTCATACCTAGGAACATTATCATCAAATTCACAAACGTCAAAAGACAAATAGAATTTGAAAGTAGCAAGAGAAAGGTGACTCATAACATAAAAGAAAGCTTCTATATAAGTATCAGCAGGTATCTCAGCAGAATAATTTCAGGCTAGAGGAAGTGAAATATTCAAAATGCTGAAAGAAAAAAATAAATTTTATACTGAAAATAGTATATCCAGCAAAACTGTTATTCAGAGAAAAGGGGACAATGAGTACTTTCTTAGGTAAACAAAACCTGAGAGAGTTCATCACCACTGCACTTTTATTATAAGAAATGCTAATGGCAGTCTTGCAATCTGAAGTAAAGGGGAACTAGACAGAAACACGAAATCTCATGAAAATATAAAGCTCACTACTACAGGTAAATATGTAGACAAATACAGAATACTGTATTATTGCCATAGTGGTGCATAAAACATTTTTAATTTTTATATAGAATTTGAAAGACAAAGGCATAAAAAGAACTTACTCTAAATGTGTTATTAGAAGTACTTCATATATAGATATAATTTATGGTACCAAAATGGGAGTGAAGATATACGAAAGGGAATATTTTTTGTGTATGATTGAAGATTTTTTCTGCTCAAAATAGTTATATATTTTAATTATTTATTTATTTATTTATTTATTTATTTGAGATGGAGTCTCACTCTGTCACCCAGGCTGGAGTGCAGTGGCGCAATCTTGCCTCACTGCAAGCTCCGCCTCCCAGCTTCACGTCAGTCTCCTGTCTCAGCCTCCCAAGTAGCTGGGACTACAGGCGCCCGCCGCCACGCCAGGCTTTTTTTTTTTTTTTTTTTTT
>NW_022297280.1:0-5348 GCF_002776525.5 Piliocolobus tephrosceles
TCCCAGCACTTTGGGAGGCCGAGACGGGCGGATCACGAGGTCAGGAGATTGAGACCATCCTGGCTAACACAGTGAAACTCCGTCTCTACTAAAAAATACAAAAAGCTAGCTGGGCGAGGTGGCGGGCGCCTGTAGTCCCAGCTACTCAGGAGGCTGAGGCAGGAGAATGGCATAAACCCGGGAGGCGGAGCTTGCAGTGAGCTGAGATCCGGCCACTGCACTCCAGCCCGGGCGACAGAGCGAGACTCTGTCTCAAAGAAAAAAAAAAAAAAAGAAATGTGTATACCACAGAAATGTGCAAAAGCTACAAATCAGGACGGTTCTTCCCAAGAGTCAGTTGTTAAACATTTATGAGCAGCCACTGGTCCCGCTGCATCTGGCACCTAGGGGTTCTCAGCGTGTAGGACGGGACCTGTCTCTAGGTGAGAGGGAGTGGAATCTGAGAAGGCCTTTGGAGTTCTCATAGGTGTTGAAATGCTTCTGGGAGATTTCATGAAGCACAGGAGATACTGGGGAGGTCTCTTGGGTTTTGTGTCTGAGATCTCAGGGCAGGGGCTCCTCCTACCTCGGTCCTGACCCCCTTGCAGCCCGATTTCAGTGATCTCTCGACACCAGGTCTGCAGCTCTGGGTCATCTTTCACAGCCACGTCTGTCTTATAGTGGAGACTCACGATTCCTTCCACATACCTACCAACCAACGGAGCGGGGCCAGTTAGCTGAAGCCAGCTCTGCCCCTGCTCACATGGCCAGGTCAGGGCCCCAGGTCCCCAACCAGACGCAGACCTCCCGCTCTCCTAGACGTCTTCTCCACCCGAACTTGCACCCACACTGGCCTTCCGCCTTGCCTCACCGAAAGATGATTTCCCAGAGCCGCAGTGCATCTTGGGCATAGAAGGAAGACTGCACTCCCAGGAGCCCCCGGTCAGCCAAGTCATCAGGGGGACAGAAGGAGCTATAGGTTAGAAAGCCTCCAGCTCGCTTGAGCAGCTCCACGTGGCCTCCCCCACCAGTGCTTACCACCTGAGGAGGGAGGATGAGCAGGGTCAGGCAAATCGACCTGCCCTGAATCCAGAGCTGGAAAGAAGAGCTGGCCCAGAATCTCCCTTTCTCTTCCCATACCTGGTCAAAAACTCCCATGTCAGAGACCAGCCCAGTCCTGGCCCGGACGTTAATTTCCAGGGTGTATCGCAGGTGAGGAATTATAAGCTAGAGGGAGAAACACAGGAAAGGGCAAAGTCAGAGGAGAGCTGCAGCAGAGCCCTGCAGGAAACAGGGGCTGACAAGTAGGAAAGGCACCAGGTCTTCAGAAAAAGCACAGACATAAAGTTCAGTGGCCTCTCAACAGCGAGTTTTCAGAAGTACCATCCGACCCAGCAATTCCATTACTGGATATATACCTCCCAAAATATAAATCGCCCTACTATAAAGGCACATGCTCACGTATGTTCATCACAGCACTACTCAAAACAGCGAAGACATGGAATCAACCTAAATGCCCATCAACAATAGACTGGGTAAAGAAAATGTGGGCCGGGCGCGGTGGCTCAAGCCTGTAATCCCAGCACTTTGGGAGGCCGAGACGGGCGGATCACAGGGTCAGGAGATCGAGACCATCCTGGCTAACACGGTGAAACCCCGTCTCTACTTAAAAAGAATAAATACAGAAAACTAGCCGGGCGTGGTGGCGGGCGCCTGTAGTCCCAGCTACTCAGGAGGCTGAGGCAGGAGAACGGCGTGAACCCGGGAGGCGGAGCTTGCAGTGAGCTGAGATCCGGCCACTGCACTCCAGCCCAGGCGACAGAGCGAGACTCCATCTCAAAAAAAAAGAAAGAAAGAAAATGTGATACACTACGTAAAGAAAATGATATACACTATGGAATACTATGCAGCCATGAAAAAGAACAAGATCACATTCTCTGCAGCAACACGGATGGAGCTAGAGGCCATAATCCTAAGTGGACTAACACAGGAACAGAAAGCCAAATATGGCATGTTCTCAGTTATAAGTGAGAGCTAAAGATTGGGTATACATGGACACAAATAAGGGAACCAGCATCTATTTGTGGGCGGAGGGTGGAAGGAGGGAGGGGATCCAAAAACTACCTATCGGGTACCACGCTTATTACCCGGTGACAAAATAATCTGTACAACAAGCCCCCATATACAGAACAAACCGGCCCATGTACCCTTGAATGTAAAATTAAAGTTAAAAATAAATACATAAAAATAAACCACTGAGTTTTCACTTGATTTGCATCAACTATTTGCATTCCGCAAACCAGACTTAGTGCTTTATGATAATTGAAAGAAATCATTCTTTTGTTGTTGTTGTTTTGTTTTGTTTTGAGATGGAGTCTTGCTCTGTTGCCCAGGCTGAAGTGCAGTGGTGTGATCGCAGCTCACTGCAACCGCTGCCTTCCGGGTTCATGTGATTCTTGTGCCTCAGCCTTCTGAGTAACTGGGATTACAGGCATGAACCACCGCGCCTGGCCTCTTTTTCTTTTCATATTTTTTCATAGGTCTAGACCAAGATTTCTCAACTTTTTTTTTTAATCACCTACTAAGTAGTCTTTGGAGATATTTTTTCCTAATCTCACTCCACCTCATTAAATAGTAGTACTACATATATACTGTATATGTGTCTATGTATTGTATTATATCTGTGCTTTATATAGATATGTATCACATTATATCTGTGCTATATAAAATAGTAAGATTTGGCTGGCCATGGCAGCTCACGCCTGTAATCCCAACACTTTGGGAGGCTGAGGTGGGCAGATCACCTTGGAGTTTGAGACCAGCCTGACCAACATGGCAAAACCTTGTCTCTACTAAAACCACAAAAATTAGCCAGGCATGGTGGCAGGCGCCTGCAATCCCAGCTACTTGGGAGGCTGAGGCAGAAGAATCGCTTGAACCCAGGAGGCAGAGGTTGCAGTGAGCCAAGATCATGACACTGCACTCCAGCCTGGGCAGCAAAATAAATAAATTAATAATAATAATAATAATATTTTTCACACATATTTTCCAACCATCTTCATCCCTTGGAGGACATTGTTGCCCCCACTGAGAATGGATGGTTTAATCACCGCCTCCCTCCAGAGCCTGGTCTCCTCCCTCTCCCCTTCATCCATTACGCTCGCCTTCTTTCAGTTCTTTAAAGAAGACAAGCTTGGACCGGGCACGGTGGCTCACACCTGTAATCCCAGCACTTTGGGAAACCGAGGCAAGGGGATCATCTGAGGTCAGGCATTCGAGACCAGCCCGGCCAACATGGTGAAATCCTGTCTCTATTAAAAATACAAAAAAATTAGCCAGGCGTGGTGGTGCGCGACTGTAATCCCAGCTACTGGGGCGGCTGAAGTGGGAGAATTGCTTAAACCCAGGAGGCAGAGGTTGCAGTGAGCCGAGATCACACCACTGCATTCCAGCCTGTGCAACAAAGGGAGACTCCATCTCAAAAAAATAAATAAATAAAAAATCAGTGACTGTCTGGAAAAGGTCTTTTGAATGTTATTTGCATGGATTCCTCTTGTTGGACGGAATCCTTGGTCATTTGCATGTACTGTGCTTTATATATAAAAAGAGTAAGATTGTTGGCCGGGCGCAGTGGCTCAAGCCTGTAATCCCAGCACTTTGGGAGGCCGAGACGGGCGGATCACGACGTCAGGAGATTGAGACCATCCTGGCCAACCCAGTGAAACCCCGTCTCTACTAAAAAATACAAAAAAAAAAACTAGCCGGGAGAGGTGGCAGGCGCCTGTAGTCCCAGCTACTCGGGAGGCTGAGGCAGGAGAATGGCGTAAACCCGGGAGGCGGAGCTTGCAGTGAGCCAAGATCCAGTCACTGCACTCCAGCCTGGGCGACAGAGCGAGACTCCGTCTCAAAAAAAAAAAAAAAAAAAAAAGAGTAAGATTGTTTCCGCCACTTTCCCCAGGTGGGAGGTGATATCCCCTTTGAAAATGCATGGCCAGTCCTGCTCATTCTCTGTTGCTCTTACATTGTCCATTCATTGTTTCTCTCCATACCCTGACACCTCACAGAAAGGAAGCCTCCAGAGGTGGGAACGTGCCCTGGGGCAGAGAGAGTGGTAGGCAGGAGAGAAGGGGATAAGGTGTTACCTTGAAGATAGGATGTATGGACGGCAGGCACCTCATGGTGGCCACAGCAATGACCTCAGCCATCAAGTGTCCCCTCAGAAGATGAGACTGCAGCTCATGGAGCTGGAAGTCAGAGCTGCGCACCCAGCATTTGGCCAGAAGCCAGACCATTGGAGGATCCGTGGGCAAGAAAAGTGGAGGTGGCGGGGATCCTGTGCTGGGCAGTTGGAGCTGGAGCAGGGACAAGGTGTGGGGAGAGAAGGCATGAGTGCTGGGTGCTCAGCAATCCGCCCCCCGCCCCCCCTTGCATGTTAACCTCGCCCTTCATCCTCCAAACGTGTTTCGCTTTCCCCATCTCATTGCTCCCACTCCCCTCCCCTTCCTACCCGCTCGGTGCATTAGCACCCTGCAAGCTGCTTTGCCTCCAGCATTCTGCAGAAACTGCTCTTCTGGTGCCTCCTCCAGCCTCCACTTCCCTTTTCAAACCACCTGCTTTCTTTGTCCCACGCTGTTTTTCGAAATCTAATCTTTTAGCCCCACTTCTACACAAATGACTAAATCTCTTGTTCTCAGCTGCCTGCTGGACAATTTAAATGTCTTCCATTACCTCAACCTTGGCCAGACAAAAGTCTACCTGGGCACCCTGTTCTCTTTATTGGTGCTATTTCTGCAGGCACCTGGCTTGGCTCCCCTTTCCCCTCTCCTTGATCTCCCTCTGCACTCGCATCCACCTGTCCTCTCCATCCCGACGATCACCACCCACATCCGAGCCCCCCTCCTCCTGGGGTCAGTGCTGGGGCAGGTCGCCCCAGTACCTGTTTCTAGCGTCTCCCTCTCCAACCCACCCTAAACACCACTGCCCACACCGCGTGCCCACAGCACGTTTCATCACAGCCTTCTCCAGCTTCCCACCTCATACTCCTTAGCCTGGCTTAGTCTGGCCCCAGTCCAACAGTCCCCTAGGAGTCTCCTGACTCCTCTACCTCAGCCTCTACCCAGTCTGTCTTGCCACTGAGGACTGGTCCTTTCTCTCCCTCCTGCTTGTCTGAGACCTGGCCATCCTCCAAGTCTCATGACATCCCACCTCCCCTGACCCCTCCTGGGCTGTCTCTGTCCACTTCCTCAGTCCCGGAGCTTCTGCAGACTGGCCCCAAGTGTCTCTCCAGCTACACTGCAAGGCCTTTGAATCAGAGACTTGGCACATTTTCTCCTTTGGTTTCTCCCAGTGCCTTAGCCCAGTGCCTTTGC
>NW_022297281.1:0-3636 GCF_002776525.5 Piliocolobus tephrosceles
GTTTTTCTTTCTCAAAGTCATTTCTGGCAGAGGCCAAAGCGGGAGGATTGCTCGAGCCCAGGAGTTCAAAAACAGCTTTGGTAAAAGAGCGAGACCCTGTCTCTACAAAAAAATTAAAAATTAGCCAGGTGTGGTGGCACGCACCTCTGGTCCCAGATACTTGTGAGGCTGAGGTGGGAGAATCGCTAGAGCCCAGGACATCAAGGCTGCAGTGAGCTGTGACTGCACTGTTGTACTCTAGCCTATGTGACACAGCAAGACCCTGTCTCAAATAATAATAATTGTTTTGGCTATTTTGGGATCCTTTGTGAGTTCATATGAATTTTAGAATTGTTTTTCCTATTTGTGTAAAAAAGCTGTCGGGATTTTGATAGGGATTGCATTGAATCTGTAGTTCACTTTGGGGAGTATGAACATTTACAAAATACTAAGTCTCCCAATCCATGGATATGCGATGAAATTACTTCAACACAATAAAGGTCATATGTGAAAAGCCCTCAGCTAACATCATACTCAACAGTGAAAAACTGAACACTTTTCCTCTAAGACTGGGAAGAAAAACACAGGTGCCCACTCTTGCCACTTCTTTTCAACACAGTACTGGAAGTCCTACCCAGAAGAATTAGGCAAGAAAAACAAATAAAAGACATCCACATCAGAAAAGAAGTAAAATCATCTCTGTTTGCTGATGACACGATCTTACATAGGAAATCCTGAAGACGTCACACATAAAAATTGTTAGAACTAATATGTTCTGTAAAGATACAGAACACACAATGAACATGAAATTGGTTGCATTTCTATACATTAACAATAAACTATACACAAAGGAAATTAAGAAAACAATCCTAGCTCATGCCTGTAATCACATCACTTTAGGAGGCTGAAGCGGGAGGATCCCTTGAGCCCAGCTCAACACGAGGATAGGCAACATGGTGAAACACCATCTCTATTAAAAATACAAAAATTAGGGGGTGGAGCAAGATGGCTGAATAGGAACAGCTCCAGTCTCCAACTCCCAGCGCGAACGACACAGAAGACCGGTGATTTCTGCATTTTCAACTGAGGTACTGGGGTCATCTCACTAGGGAGTGCTGGACAATTGGTGCTGGTCAGCTGCTGCAGCCTGACCAGCGAGAGCTGAAGTAGGGCGAGGCATCGCCTCACCTGGGAAGCGCAAGGGGGAAGGGAATCCCTTTTCCTAGCCAGGGGAACTGAGACACACCACACCTGGAAAATCAAGTAACTCCCACCCCAATACTGTGCTGTAAGCACACCGGCACACCAGGAGATTATATCCCACACCTGGCCGGGAAGGTCCCACGGCCACAGAGCCTCCCTCATTGCCAACACAGCAGTCTGCAATCTAACAGCAAGGCAGCAGCCAGGCTGGGGGAGGGGCGCCTGCCATTGCTGAGACTTAAGTAGGTAAACAAAGCCGCTGGGAAGCTCAAACTGGGTGGAGCTCACAGCAGCTCAGGGAAACCTGCCTGTCTCTGTACACTCCACCTCTGGGGACAGGGCACAGCTAAACAACAACAACAAAAAAAGCAGCAGACACCTATGCAGACGAAACGACTCTGTCTGACAGCTTTGAAGAGAGCAGTGGATCTCCCAACACGGAGGTTGAGATCTGAGAAGGGGCAGGCTGCCTGCTCAAGTGGGTCCCTGACCCCTGAGTAGCCTAACTGGGAGACATCCCCCACTAGAGGCAGTCTGACACCCCACACCTCACAGGGTGGAGTACACCCCTGAGAGGAAGCTTCCAAAGTAAGAATCAGACAGGTACACTCGCTGTTCAGCAATATTCTATCTTCTGCAACCTCTGCTGCTGATACCCAGGCAAACAGGGTCTGGAGTGGACCTCAAGCAATCTCCAACACACCTGCAGCTGAGGGTCCTGACTGTTAGAAGGAAAACAATCAAACAGGAAGGACACCTACACTAAAACCCCATCCGTACGTCACCATCATCAAAGACCAGAGGCAGATAAAACCACAAAGATGGGGAAAAAGCAGGGCAGAAAAGCTGGAAATTCAAAAAATAAGAACGCATCTCCCCCTTCAAAGGAGCGCAGCTCATCGCCAGCAACGGATCGAAGCTGGTCAGAGAATGACTTTGACGAGATGAGAGAAGAAGGCTTCAGTCCATCAAACTTCTCAGAGCTAAAGGAGGAATTACGTACCCAGCCCAAAGAAACTAAAAATCTTGAAAAAAGAGTGGAAGAATTGACAGCTAGACTAATTAATGCAGAGAAGGTCATAAACGAAATGACAGAGATGAAAACCATGACACAAGAAATACGTGACAAATGCACAAGCTTCAGTAACCGACTCATTGAACTGGAAGAAAGAGTATCAGCGATTGAGGATCACATGAATGAAATGAAGCGAGAAGAGAAACCAAAAGAAAAAAGAAGAAAAAGAAATGAACAAAGCCTGCAAGAAGTATGGGATTATGTAAAAAGACCAAATCTACATCTGATTGGGGTGCCTGAGAGTGAGGGGGAAAATTTAACCAAGTTGGAAAACACTCTTCAGGATATCATCCAGGAGAATTTCCCCAACCTAGTAGGGCAGGCCAACATTCAAATTCAGGAAATACAGAGAACGCCACAAAGATACTCCTCCAGAAGAGCAACTCCAAGACACATAATTGCTAGATATACCAAAGTTGAAATGAAGGAAAAAATCTTAAGGGCAGCCAGAGAGAAAGGGAAGCCCATCAGACTAACAGCAGATCTCTCGACAGAAACTCTACAAGCCAGAAGAGAGTGGGGTTCAATATTCAACATTCTTAAAGAAAAGAATTTTAAACCCAGAATTTCATATCCGGCCAAACTAAGTTTCATAAGTGAAGGAGAAATAAAATCCTTTACAGATAAGCAAATGCTTAGAGATTTTGTCACCACCAGGCCTGCCTTACAAGAGACCCTGAAGGAAGCCCTAAACATGGAAAGGAACAACCGGTACCAGCCATTGCAAAAACATGCCAAAATGTAAAGACCATCGAGGCTAGGAAGAAACTGCAACAAATAACGAGCAAAATAACCAGTTAATATCATAATGGCAGGATCAAGTTCACACATAACAATATTAACCTTAAATGTAAATGGACTAAATGCTCCAATTAAAAGACACAGACTGGCAAACTGGATAAAGAGTCAAGACCCATCAGTCTGCTGTCTTCAGGAGACCCATCTCACATGCAGAGACATACATAGGCTCAAAATAAAGGGATGGAGGAAGATCTACCAAGCAAATGGAGAACAAAAAAAGCAGGGGTTGCAATCCTAGTCTCTGATAAAACAGACTTTAAACCATCAAAGATCAAAAGAGACAAAGAAGGCCATTACATAATGGTAAAGGGATCAATTCAACAGGAAGAGCTAACTATCCTAAATATATATGCACCCAATACAGGAGCACCCAGATTCATAAAGCAAGTCCTTAGAGACTTACAAAGAGACTTAGACTCCCATACAATAATAATGGGAGACTTCAACACTCCACTGTCAACATTACACAGATCAACGAGACAGAAAGTTAACAAGGATATCCAGGAATTGAACTCATCTCTGCACCAAGCGGACCTAATAGACATCTATAGAACTCTCCACCCCAAGTCAACAGAATA
>NW_022297282.1:0-731 GCF_002776525.5 Piliocolobus tephrosceles
TCAATCATATTCTTAATCTTTTATTCTTCTGCCTTCATTCACAAAGGATTTCAGGTGGCTTACATGTAATTCATGGAATATTATAGTAAAATATAAATGGAATGTCAATTGACGTTTTCTAGGCAGCACTAAAGAAATTAAATCTCAAAGATCAAAATAATCTCACCACTGTGCATTTATCTAACTGATTTATACAGTCTCATATTCAGGTAACATTCACGCAATCATATAGTTGGGTTACAACTCTTTTTCCCTACTTGGTCATGTTAATCTTTCTCAGGTTATGAGCTATGTTTTAGACCTGAAGCTTCAACCCCTGGGGGTCAGCCTGAAACCAGGGTTCACAGGAGCTGGCCTGGCACTGGAGTGGGCCTGGCACGTGGGTGCCCTGGAGCTTGGGTTATGGAGAAAGGCCTGGGGCCTAGGGCCATCCAGGTGCTGGGGCTGTCATAAAGCCTAGGTCCACACTCTGGGCTGACTGTGAGTCACAGAGACAGACCTGATTTATCCTGGGTGTGCTGGAGCCTGGGTTACTGGAGCTAGTTGAAGGGTGAAGCCATGATCCATAGGAATTGGATCAATACTGGACAAGCCTGAAGCTTATGTTCAGGGATGTCTACCTGGTATTTTACACCAGGGATGCTAATCTGGTAGCAGGACAATGTGGAGTCTGAGGTCACAAGGGCTGTCCTTGCTTGGTGAGTTTAGATCCTGAATTCAAAGAGATGAGA
>NW_022297282.1:831-6622 GCF_002776525.5 Piliocolobus tephrosceles
TGAGGTGCTATTCCCAGTGCTTATGGCAGTCTGAACCTTGGGGCCAGTAGGGTCAGCCTGGCACTGGTAAAGATCTGGAGATCAACTCTACGTGGTAGGCCTGGAGCCTGTGCTGTGGGATTCTGCCTGGAGCTGAGACATGCGTGGAAATTCAGTATGCAGGTACCATACCTGGAGTCTGGGGTCCCAGGGCTTGTCCTGGTCTGGAGGCGGAGTCCATGTGTACTAACCATGTGTAGAACTACAGTTGCTGTGGGGCTCTACCTAATGCTGAGGTAGGCTTGAAGTCTATGGCTGCAGGGCTAGCCTGTTCTGGCGCAGTCTGGAGCATAGGGCCACTGGGATTGACCTGCCATTGGGGTGGCTACACAAGCCTGGAGACTGAGGTTGTGGAATCCTTGGTGTTTCATTGGGCTGGAGCCATGGGTGACTGTCCATCACTGTCTTTTACTGGGATGGGTCCAGTTTCAGGGTCTGAGACAAAATCTGGTGCTCATTTTCTTCTTGTTCTCTAATTCAGAGGGTATCACTCTCCACTCTGTGCTGCCTGGGGCTGGAAGAGGGATGATGGGAGTTCTGTAAAACAGTCATTCCTCCTCTCTTCAGTACTTCTATTTTCAGTTCCGTGTTACAGCAGGTGCTGAAATCTCCCATCTGAATTTCATAGCTCTTGTGAAGGTTTTTGCATGCATGGATAGTTGTTCAAATTGATTTTTCTGCAAGGGCATGAGTTCTGGGGAGTCCTATTCTACCATCTTGCTGATGGCCAACCTATGTTTAACTTTCTGAAGAATCTCCAAGCTATTTTCCACAGCAGCTGATGCATTTTATACCTCTACTAGAAATGTACAAGGGCTCTGATCGCCCTATATCCTCACTAATGCTTGTCAGTTTTGTTTTTTTAAAAAATCACCATCCTAGGCATATAAAATGGTACTTCATTGTGTTTTGATTTGCGTCACTAATAACTAATGAGTATCTTTGCTTATGTGCTTGTCCATTTGTATATCTTCTTTGGAGACATAGCTGTTCAATCCCTTTGGCCATTTTAAATAGAATTTTTTGTCTTTGTATTAGTTATAGGAATTCTTTATATGTCCTAGATATTAGACCTTTATCAGATGTAATATTTGAAAATATTTATTTCCATTTTATAGTTAATCTTTTTACTTTTGTGATAACGTTCTTTGATGCACATTTAAAAAAAATTTAGGTTATATAATTTATCTATTTTCCTTTTCTTGCCCAGGCTTTTGGTTTCACATATAACAATCAACTGCCAAATCCAAGGTCATGAAGTGACCCCTATGTTTTAACTAAGACTTTAAATTTTTAGATATAATATCTAGGCGATTAATCCATGTTGAATAACTGTTATATGTAGTCCAACTTCATTATTTTATACGTTGGATATCCAGTTGCCACAATACTATTTTCTGAAAAGACCGTTCTGTCTCTCAGTGAATAGAATTGACAACTTTGCCAAGTATTAAATGACCATAAACATGACACTCATGTTTATGAGTGACACTCATGTTATGAGTGTCACTCTGGACACTCAGTATGATTCCGTGTTTATGTCCATCTTTATGTCAGTACCACAGTCTTTTGATTACAGTAGTTTTTTGGTAAGTTTTGAGGAAAAAAATGTGAGTTCTTCAAATTTGTTCTTTTTTCAAGACATGTTTTTAGCTATTTGGGACATGTTGCGACTTCGTATGAATTTGAACATTAACTTCCCATTTTGGGAGGAATAAGGCCATTGTGATTTTCATAGGGATTGCATTAATTGGTAGATCACTGAAAAGTATAGTTATTTTAATATTAACTATTTCAATTAATGAACACAGAATACATTTTTCATGTATTTATTTCTTTCAGGAATGTTTTGTAGTCTTCAGTGTATAAATCTTTCCTCTCAATGGTAAAATTTATTTCTAGTTATTATTTTGGGTACTACTTTAAATAGAAATTCTTAATGTCATCCTTTAGATTGTTCATTGCTTATGTATAGAATCACAATTGATTTTTATTGTACCTTCCAGGCTTTCTAAAGTCGTTTGTGAATTTATGTGCATGCATTTTATATATGTGTATATTCTTTGACATTCTCTGCATTTAACACACTGGCATTTACAAGTAGAGGTACTTCTTTCCTTCCAATTGGACTGCCTTTTAATTCCTTTTCTTGCTTAAATGCTCTGGCTAGAACACCCTGCAGGATTTCAAACAGAAGTCATAAAAATCAGCATCCTTGTTTTGTTTCCGATTTTAGTACTAAAGATTTCTGGTCTTCTCCCACTGGCTATGCTAGCTGTTGGCTTTGCATATATACCCTTTGTCATATGGAAGAATTTACTTTCAATTTTTGTACATTGAGTTTTTTTTTTATCATGAATGGATGTTGGATTTTTGTCATGCTTTCCTATTAATGTGGTATATTAATTTCATTATCATATACAGACCTACCCTTTCATTCCTGGGACAAATCACATTTGGTCATCAAGTATAATACTTTTAATATGCTCTGATTTGACTTGCTATTATGTGTGATGCTGTGATGGAATTTGCACATATATACATATATATATTTGTTTGTTTATTTATTTATTTTCTTGCTTGTGATGTTTATTCCTTCCTCCCATCCCCTGGCTTTAGTAGCAGGCTAATGTTGGCCTCATAGGAAGTATTCCCTTCTCTTATTATTTTTTGAAAAATTTTGAGAATTGGTTTGAATAAATGTGGTTTGAATAAATGTATGTTAGAATTTCACCAACAAAGCCATCAATCTGATATTTTTTCTTGTGAGCATTTTTAAATATTGGTTCAAACTTCTGACTGTAGTTCTGTTCAGATTTTCTATATTTTCTTGAATCAGTTTTGTAATTTATGTGTTTCTATGTATTTTTCCATCTAATTTGTCGACCTACAGTTGTTCACAGCATCACATTATAATCCCTTTGTATCTGTAAGGTCAGCAGTTATGTCCCTCCATTCAGCTCTGATTTTATTTAAGTTAAAGAAACAGCTTTTGTTTTCATTGATTCTATTGTTTTTTCTCGTCTTTATTTCATTTGTCTCTACTCTGATCTATTTCCTTCCTTCACCTACCTCTGGGTCTAGTTTATGCTTCTTCTTCATTAATGTAGGTGTTTACAGCTATTGCACTTAATCACTTTTGGTATACAGTGCTTTTGTTTGCATGGTCTCCACATATTTTCTAATTTCCTTTGTGATTTCTACATCAATACATGTTTAAAAGTGTGTTTTTAAATTTCCCTGCATTTATGAATTTTCCAAGTTTTCCTTATCACTAAGTTTGAGCTTTATTCCATTCTGTTTAGAAAATATGTTTTGTATAATTTCTGTATTTTACAATTTGAGACTGTATTTTACAATTTGAGACAATATGATCTGTTCCAGAGAACATTTCATGTGCCCCAAAAAGAATGAACATTATGCTTTTGTTGGTGGGTTATTCAGTATGTCTGTTAGGTCTTGCTGAGATGTTGTTCAAATTCTCAATTTTCTATCTTGTGTTTAGATGATCTATCCACTTTATCATTTTCTCCATTAAACATATTTCTTTAAGTGTTTGATTTATTCTTTTTTTTGATTTCTCATCTCTTTTGTCTTCCCTTTTTAGGTGTTTTCTTAGTGGTTACCATATGGATTACAATCAACATCCAAATTTATAACAAACATATGAAAACTTTGCCCCTATTCAGCCTCATCCTGTCTTTAAGTTACTACTTCATAAATTTTATCTTCATACACGATGTGTAAATTAACATGGATTTATATATTTCATGCATTATTTTTTATATCATGTAGAAAATAAGAGGAGTTACAAACAAAAAATACAGTACTGTCATTTATATTTACAACTACGGTTACCTTTCTAAGGGTACATGGGACATGTACTTTTTTTTCTCTTTATAGCAGTGTAATGCCTAAGGAGATTACTGTTTCTTCCTCTTTCCAAGTTTATATTAGTGTTCTAAATAAACAAATACAGTCACTCTTTCTGTGCACGTCTGGGTATTTGTCTTGGCTTTGTAGTCATTTTCTCTTTGCCAGTCATAAAGTGATGTCTTTACATAAAAATCTTGCCTCAATTTCTTCTTTCATTTTAGCTTCTGTTTTGAATTTTAACCCTTTTAGTTGCCAGGAAGGTTATAAGGTTATGGATAGTTAGCTCCTGCTTTCTATCTTTTTTAATTCTAGTAGGAAGGAAAAGGAGAGAAACAATGATATGGTTTTCCAAAAGGCTCATCCTCCTCAGCATTTTCTAATATATTATTTCCTGTCAAATCTGCTTCAAGTAATCTCACGTTCACCCCCATCCAACATACCTGATAAAAGGGTTTTGAGGAACACCTGAAAATATGTATACAAAAATGCTTCACAGACTTTAAAGATTTATTGGATTAGTCGATGGATTGATTTTTGTGTACATAGTTATATTAGCTGAGTATTGTTGAGAAAGTGTTCTAAAGCAAAAATAGTCTTACAAAAACAGCAGGAAATACAGAAAGTTGTCATCATTTGGAAAAATCTCCCAGGACTTTTATTAACATGTAAGATGTAATGCATAAAAAGACAAAATGAAAATTGATTCATAATATATCTTGAATATAAGTCTAAGAGTTTCATGTTTATCCCTGTAAAGGAAAATCCTTGTGAAAGTAAGTATTTAGTAAAATCAGTTCTGCAATTTCTTGCAGGTTGGATTTGCATGGCACAGCTGGAAGTAGAGATTAGAGAAAACTCACATAGCTCATGGTTACAGTCATCAGAAGTTGACCAAGGCATTCCTTGATTGGACCATCTCATGTAAAGACTTTACTTAGCATACATAAAGTATGATGTAAACAGTGTTTTAGTCTAAAATATTCAGTACTCAACAGGACATTCCTAAGTATAGCTTCTTGATAACCAATGGGCAAGTTATTATATTTGTATATTCAAAATGACTTTGACTGTCTTCTGTCTCTATTCACTGGGAATGATTTAAGCTATCATTCTTATAACTTCAGAATCCAATAAAAGAACCTAATCAGGCAAGTATTTCCCCAGATTCAATTACACTTTCCATAGATTTTTGAGAGCCTGTTGTTTCCTCTTGAAACACTTGATGGCCTTTGTGTGCGGCTTCTTCCCAGAATAATTTACATCATAATCTAACCCCAGAATAAGAGAAATCAGAAATTTTCATAGTGTGATTCATGGGAGAATACATAAAATATGTACTTGACTGAAATCATTGGTAGTTCTTATGTGGTTAGAATTCTCAAGTTCTGAATATGGTATTGAATATTTAAACGCTGTTTTGTGTGGTACAAATTTTCATATTAGAAAAGAAGAGCAATATTCACACCAGCAGGCACATATATCATACCTATAGTTGGTTCTTATTTTATTAGAGCTGTGTAGACTATTTTCTCTGACAGTCTACTAGATATCTTCCAATTGAACATTCTGCATATCTACTCCTGAGAGTTAAATATAAATATTAGCTTGCAAGAATATAAAAAAAAAATCATAAAAAGTGATTAAATGTATCACATGCATTTGAGTCTGTCCATGGCTTGTTTACTTTCAAACCTGTTCCTTATTCTTCCCATATATTGCTAGGTGTTCCAGGTGGGATGACCCCTGGAAGCAGTTTTCATGGTTATTTTGTCAGCTGCTGCCAGTTGTGTTTCAGCCAATGGGAGACACTGGCAGGCGATTTCAGAGCTTGATGCAGCGGAGAGAGGAAAAGGAAAAAGCTAGGGCATATGTACTC
>NW_022297283.1:0-860 GCF_002776525.5 Piliocolobus tephrosceles
CTGTTCCTAGTATACAAATTCATACTTGTACAGACAGATTGCCTGATGATGGGACATAAACTATCTATGTAGAAAGAACTACTATAACCTGCCTTTTATCATACATGCCAAGTCATAGGCTGAATTGGACCAGCAGGAATCAGTTGCAGGATGTAAGTAATGCATTCGTTACCAAACAAAAGCATAGGACACAAAATGTCTGTACAGGAAGTAGCCTAGATCCCCCACATTATCTACCACTTTTCTCCTGGCTTATTTCCTCAGATCACACAAATAGCTGCATGGGAGTCCCTTGACAGAGGAGGAAGAAGTCAAATATTGGTACATGGATGAATAAACTCAGCAGCTGATGCACACTGAAAATGGATGACAGTTGTACTATAGCCCTATTTAGAAATGACATAGAGAGACAGTGATGAGGGAAAATCCTCCAAGAATGCTGAATTCCAGGTGTTATATGTGGTCTCCTAATTTGTCTGGTGGTTCTATCATTTAGGAGATATGATCCAGTGAGACCCAGGGTTTTAGAGATATCTGTGTTGGGAGAAGATACCATGTAAATTTTATGACAAGGCCTAAAGAAGAATTGCAATATAGACATATATTGTTTCACTGCAAGTTAGTTACATTAGAAGCAAAGAACTAAACACCTTTCAAAAAACTGTTCCTATTACGCCAGTTGGTCCCAGTCCTGAGGTTAGAATTTATATGGATTCACAGGCTGGTTGCTGAATGGAACTAGAAAGAGATATTGAATGATTGGGTTGAAAAACTTCTGTGGAAGAAACATATGCATGGACCTATGAGAATGATCAGGTGTGAAGATCTGTATCACATGTTAATATCCACCAGAGAGCATA
>NW_022297283.1:960-3255 GCF_002776525.5 Piliocolobus tephrosceles
AGAATGATCAGGTGTGAAGATCTGTATCGCATGTTAATATCCACCAGAGAGCATATATCAAACTTGAAGCTACAATCAATCAAGTAAACAAAATGACTCAGTTGGTATGCTACAACCAGCCTCTGCATTGGTCGGCCACACTTATGCTGATACAGTAGGGTCATTTACAAAGTAGCTATGTTGGCTGAGAGGACGATTATTCATAAATGCCAAAGCAAGGGTTCCCTGTTCCCAAAGCCGATTTATCTATTACTGCTGCCCTAATTACAAGAAACAGATACATACTAAGTTCTCTATATGTCACCATCTTTTAAAGAGAACATACACACTTGGCAAGTTGACTACATTAATCCATTTCATCCTAGAAGAGATAGCAATAATCTAAAGTGGAATACAATTATACTCTTTTTTTTTTTTTTTTTTTTTTTTGAGAAAGAGAGAGAGAGTCTCACTCTGTCACCCAGGCTGGAGTGCAGTGGCATGATCTCGACTCACTGAAACCTGGGTCTCCAGGGCCCAAGTGATTCTCATGCCTCAGCCTCCCAAGTATCTCTGATTACAGGAGTATGACACCACCCCTGGCTAATGTTTGCATTTTTAGTAGACATAGGATTTCACTATGCTGCCCAGGTTGGTCTGGAACTCCTGGCCTCAAGCGATCTGCTTGCCTCAACCTCCCAAAGTGCTGGGATTACAGACATGGGCCACTGTGCCTGGCTGGAATATAATACAAATATATTCTTGATATGAATTTCCCTTACCTGTCCACAAGACCTAAATCAGCAGTACTATCCTAGAGCTCACAGAATATGTGATCCCTTACACAGGATCCCGCATAACCAATGAACCTACTCTAGAGCAAGAAAGTTGTATCATGTTCTGGCACTATGTGGAAGCAAATGACTTCATATGATGTTGAATAACCTAAAGAAGGTATAGCTGAGACATCAGCTACAAAATGATGCCCTATAAGGACCAGAAACTTTCAGCCAGGATTCAGTGTGTACTCTCAATCATAATTGTACATTATTGTATCTACAGTAAAGTGTATGAGGCCAGGAACTAAGTAGAATTCACTGTGCCCTAACTGAAGAATTTGTGATTTTCTTTTTTACAACTCTAGGTTCTACGTTTAAGTCCTGTCTTCAAGATTGCAAAAGTCAATCTCACATATAGATAAATAAAAAAAGGTGATTTGCTATTGTAAAAATTTTCAAAGAATACTCAGCTAAATGTAGAATAAAATACGAGTGTCTAAGAAGCTACACTGACTATGCTTTAGAATAATAGATCATTATACCTGTGGAGGAAGCTTCAGAATAATCTTATCTCATCCTCTGTATTTATCAATGAAAAGATTAAAGGACCAGGAAGTCTGGGGGTTTTTCTGATGTTGCATGACTAGCTAGGGATGTAAGAGTAAGTATAACCTTACTATGTCAATTCTCTGTAAATGTATATATTTACTTGATTGGGACACTTATTTGAAAAGTTCCATATGAAAAAATTCTTTCAGTACTTTATTTTCTAATTAATTGTTAAGGAAGGTAAATGAAATGTGTAATCAGGATAAATGTTTTAGTTTAATTAAACTAATAAAATAACAATGGATAATAATGTTAAAAAATAGAATAGTCAGCTAAAAATCCACTGTCACTTTGTATTAGGGAAGCAAAGTGAAAAATTGTGAAGAATACGTATAACCTCCTAAATATTTCCCAGAGATCAATTTAAAGCAAAGAATAAGAAAGAAATATTTATTAAACTCTCCCAAAGGCATATAAACAGAAGAAATTGCAAAGAAAATAGTAATCAAATCTTTTCATAGCAGATTAAATTCAAGAGCTTTTCTAAGACAGTAATTTCTTACTATAATGTCTGGAGAACAGGAAGCATGAGGAAGAAAGCAAAATCCTTTCAAGGTGTTAATGGGTAGGTGTTGAACTTTTTCAACTCCCATGTTAATGGGGGTAGAAATGGTGAGGAGTAGGAGAGCAAGGATATAGATCACAGACTGGCATTTTCAAAGTTGTAAGGGTTTCTAGTTAGGTTTCAGTTTCCCCAGGAAACAGATGACCATGTTTTTGATGATCTGTGAGATAATTTTCTCTGTTGTATATGTTTTGGCGATGAGTAGAGTCACTGTATTCTGGGGCATCTTCTTAGTCTGCTTTGTGGCCTAATCTCCACTGTCTCAGATGAGGTCATTAGAGAGTATAAAGGTAGAAACAAGTCTTAGAGACAATGATGCTGTATGGGATGGCAGTGCTCTATGAACAGACATAACATGAAGTA
>NW_022297285.1:0-2481 GCF_002776525.5 Piliocolobus tephrosceles
ACCCCATCCAAAAGTGGGCAAAGGATATGAACAGACATTTCTCAAAAGAATACATTCATACAGCCAACAGACACATGAAAAAATGCTCATCATCACTGGCCATCAGAGAAATGCAAATCAAAACCACAATGAGATACCATCTCACACCAGTTAGAATGGCAATCATTAAAAAATCAGGAAACAACAGGTGTTGGAGAGGATGTGGAGAAATAGGAACACTTTTACACTGTTGGTGGGATTGTAAACTAGTTCAACCATTATGGAAAACAGTATGGCAATTCCTCAAGGATCTAGAACTAGATGTACCATATGACCCAGCCATCCCACTACTGGGTATATACCCAAAGGATTATAAATCATGCTGCTATAAAGACACATGCACACGTATGTTTATTGTGGCACTATTCACAATAGCAAAGACTTGGAATCAACCCAAATGTCCATAGTGACAGACTGGATTAAGAAAATGTGGCACATATACACCATGGAATACTATGCAGCCATAAAAAAGGATGAGTTTGCGTCCTTTGTAGGGACATGGATGCAGCTGGAAGCCATCATTCTTAGCAAACTATCACAAGAAGAGAAAACCAAACACCGCATTTCTCACTCATAGGTGGGAACTGAACAATGAGCTCACTTGGACTCGGGAAGGGGAACATCACACAAAGGGGCCTATCATGGGGAGGGGGGAGTGGGGAGGGATTGCACTGGGGTGTTATACCTGATATAAATGATGAATTGATGGGTGCTGACGAGTTGATGGGTGCAGCACACCAACATGGCACATGTGTACATATGTAACAAACCTGCACGTTATGCACATGTACCCTAGAACTTAAAGTATAATAAAAAAAAAAAAGAAAAAAAAGAAAATAATCACACAAAAAAAGGATTAATTATTTACCTTTGGTTTGCAACAGTTTGATTGTGATGTGTCATGGGCATGGATTTCTTTATGTTGATCCTATTTGGGCTTTAAAAAGCTCCTTGAATAGGTAGGTTAAGTTTTCACTAAATTTGGGATGTTATTATCTATTATTTATTTAAATTTATTTTTTACACGACACTTTTCTTTTTCTAAGATTTTGTTTATGCAAACATCAAGTCTTTTGGTATATTTCCACAGGTTTCTGAGTTCATTTATTTAAAAAAAATTTTTTTTCTGTGTTAAGATTACATTTTTTTCTGTTGATTTCTTTTCAAGTTTATTTATTTATATCTGTTAGCTCCATTCTGCTATTAAGTCCATCAAGTGATATTTTAAATATTTTGTTATTTTAGCTTTAGAATTTTTACTTAATTCTTTTTCATAATTATCATTACAGCTTTCCATTCATTTCAAGAGTTTTTGTCCTTACTTTTTGCAACATTTAAAAAATAGCTCTATTAAAGTCCTTATAAAACAATTTTTGCATTTCTGTCAGCTCAGTGCTGGTCTTTATTTATTATCTTTTTCCATGCAAATGGAGCTTTTCCTGGTTCTTCATATTCTAGGTAAGTTCGGATTGTATCCTGGAAATTTTGTATATTGCATTATGAGACTTCAAGTCTTATTAAATTCTATGTAGAATGCTGACTTTGTGTTTTAATAGGCAAAACATCCAATGACATTCAGGCCACAGGTCCGAACCAGCTTTCTGTTGGTTGTAGTTACAATGTTATTTCTGTTGTCAAAGTCTTTTTAGTACCTTTTGGATCTTCCCCACTTATGCACTACCAAGTGACCATTGTGAGACTTGAGTAGTGATCTACATCTTAGTTCAGTTTTGAAGTCTATGGTATACTGCCTGGGGTTAAAACCACAAATGTAGAGCTCGATGGTGGATTCAACAGCTTATAAACTATAGGGTCACTTTCCCAAGCTTCTCCCTCTTTGCAATATCATGAGTACTTTTGGATTCACTGTGACTCATCTAGTTGGAAATATGGGATTTTATTTACTCAGTACTGACACTCATTTCCCTTGAATGTGCTCATGTCTAGAGCCAAGCAGTGGGAGAATAGGGAGACATAAAAAGCAGTAGGGTATTCCTCCCATTTTGTAGTCACAGTTCCTCTTAAAAGGGAGGTAATTTTCCTTCCCCAGAGTTTTAAGCCCCTGTGGGTCATCATAGTCTGGTGTAAGAGACAGCAATGAAGAGAAAACAAATGACAGCTCTCCATTTTTCTCTCTGAGCTTTATGAAACTCCTTTCCTAATCCTTGAGCTGGAGCTGAAGGCTTCTCCTCAGCTCTTCTGTTTGTTCTGATGCCCACTTGCAGATCTGAGGATTTATTGAAACTAGTTTGATAAATACTGGGGAGAAATAAAAAGGATAAATTCATTAACCATTCAGAGAACTTCTATTCTGTTTTTTCTTCCACAATACATCTGCCACTACTTTTCAGAGTTCTTGAATAGCAGCTCCATACATTATGTCCAAGATTTTTAGGTGCAGTCAGTGGGAGAGGCAGGATGGAAGGTACTCACAGCATCATA
>NW_022297285.1:2491-3570 GCF_002776525.5 Piliocolobus tephrosceles
GTGCAGTCAGTGGGAGAGGCAGGATGGAAGGTACTCACAGCATCATACCTGGAACTGGAAAATAATATTAAATTTTAATGAAATATAATATTTTACAACAACTGGTATTTACCGTGTACATGATACTGTGGTAAGTCCTTTTCTTGCTTTATATTACTTTTTAAAATTTTTTTATTATACTTTAAGTTCTAGGGTGCATGTGCATAACGTGCAGGTTTGTTACATATGCATACATGTGCCATGTTGGTGTGCTGCACCCATCAACTCGTCAGCACCCGTCAATTCATCATTTATATCAGGTATAACTCCCCAATGCAATCCCTCCCCCCTCTCCCCTCCCCATGATAGGCCCCGTTGTGTGATGTTCCCCTTCCCGAGTCCAAGTGAGCTCATTGTTCAGTTCCCACCTATGAGTGAGAACATGCGGTGTTTGGTTTTCTCTTCTTGTGATAGTTTGCTAAGAATGATGGTTTCCAGCTGCATCCATGTCCCTACAAAGGACGCAAACTCATCCCTTTTTATGGCTGCATAGTATTCCATGGTGTATATGTGCCACATTTTCTTAATCCAGTCTGTCACTGATGGACATTTGGGTTGATTCCAAGTCTTTGCTATTGTGAATAGTGCCGCAATAAACATACGTGTTCATGTGTCTTTGTAGTAGCATAATTTATAATCCTTTGGGTATATACCCAGTAGTGGGATGGCTGGGTCATATGGTACATCTAGTTCTAGATCCTTGAGGAATTGCCATACTGTTTTCCATAATGGTTGAACTAGTTTACAATCCCACCAACAGTGTAAAAGTGTTCCTATTTCTCCACATCCTCTCCAACACCTGTTGTTTCCTGATTTTTTAATGATTGCCATTCTAACTGGTGTGAGATGGTGTCTCATTGTGGTTTTGATTTGCATTTCTCTGATGGCGAGTGATGATGAGCATTTTTTCATGTGTCTGTTGGCTGTATGAATGTCTTCTTTTGAGAAATGTCTGTTCATATCCTTTCCCCACTTTTGGATGGGGTTGTTTGTTTTTTTTCTTGTATATTTGTTTGAGTTCTTTGTAGATTCTGGAAATT
>NW_022297286.1:0-1409 GCF_002776525.5 Piliocolobus tephrosceles
TATCCCACACCTGGCCGGGAGGGTCCCACGCCCACGGAGCCTCTCTCCTTGCTAACACAGCAGTCTGCGGCAATCTAACCGCAAGGCAGCAGCGAGGCTGGGGGAGGGGCGCCCGCCATCGCTGAGGCTTAAGTAGGTAACTAAAGCCGCTGGGAAGCTGGAACTGGGTGGAGCTCACAGCAGCTCAAGGAAACCTGCCTGTCTCTGTAGACTGCGCCTCTGGGGACAGGGCTCAGCTAAAGGAGTAGAAGCCTGTGAAACGCGAACGACTCTGTCTGACAGCTTTGAAGAGAGCAGGGGATCTCCCAACACGGAGGTTGAGATCTGAGAAGGGGCAGTCTGCCTGCTCAAGTGAGTCACTGACCCCTGAGTAGCCTAACTGGGAGACATCCCCCACTAGGGGCAGTCTGACACCCCACACCTCACAGGGTGGAGTACACCCCTGAGAGGAAGCTTCCAAAGCAAGAATCAGACAGGTGCACTCGCTGTTCAGCAATATTCTATCTTCTGCAACCTCTGCTGCTGATACCCAGGCAAACAGGGTCTGGAGTGGACCTCAAGCAATCTCCAACAGACCTATAGCTGAGGGTCCTGACTGTCAGAAGGAAAACTATCAAACAGGAAGGACACCTATATCAAAACCCCATCAGTACGTCACCATCATCAAAGACCAGCGACAGATAAAACCACAAAGATAGGGAAAAAGCAGGGCAGAAAAGCTGGAAATTCAAGAAATAAGAGCGCATCTCCTCCTGCAAAGGAGCACAGCCCATCGCCAGCAACGGATCAAAGCTGATCAGAGAATGATTTTGATGAGATGAGAGAAGAAGGCTTCAGTCCATCAAACCTCTCAGAGCTAAAGGAGGAATTACGTACCCAGCGCAAAGAAACTAAAAATCTTGAAAAAAAAGTGGAAGAATTGACAGCTAGACTAATTAATGCAGAGAAGGTCATAAACGAAATGACAGAGGTGAAAACCATGACACGAGAAATACGTGACAAATGCACAAGCTTCAGCAACCGACTCGATCAACTGGAAGAAAGAGTATCAGCGATTGAGGATCAAATGAATGAAATGAAGCGAGAAGAGAAACCAAAAGAAAAAAGAAGAAAAAGAAATGAACAAAGCTTGCAAGAAGTATGGGATTATGTCAAAAGACCAAATCTACGTCTGATTGGGGTGCCTGAAAGTGAGGGGGAAAATGGAACCAAATTGGAAAACACTCTACAGGATATCATCCAGGAGAACTTCCCCAACCTAGCAGGGCAGGCCAACATTCAAATTCAGGAAATACAGAGAACGCCACAAAGATACTCCTCCAGAAGAGCAACTCCAAGACACATAATTGCCAGATTCACCAAAGTTGAAATGAAGGAAAAAATCTTAAGGGCAGCCAGAGAGAAAGGTC
>NW_022297287.1:0-2626 GCF_002776525.5 Piliocolobus tephrosceles
GCGCGCCGGGAGGGGCGGGGAGGGGAGCGGGGCCTGCTGCGGGAGGGAGCCGCGGGGGCGCAGGAGCCGGCGCGGGAAGCCGGGGGCGGGCTCTCGACGGAAGCGGGCGGGAGTCCTAGGCACTCCACGACACCCGGCGTCCGGTCCTGAGGGGCGGGCACCCGGCGCGTTGTCTGCGTGATGCCGCTCTGGGAGAGAGGGGTCCTGCCAAGAGGAGCAGTCTCCTGGGTCCCCCAGAGAGAGTCCGCGATTTCAGCCCCTCTCCCGCGTCCTGGACGCAGCAGCCCTCACGCCTCTGCTCCTTCCTCGGGCTTCTCCTTAAATGACTGCATCCCTCCTTCAACTCAGCCATTCCTTGCTGTCTTTGAAACGGACACCTTTGTTTAAAACAAGAAAGAAAGAGAGAAAGGGAGGAAAGAAAGGAAAGAAAAGAGAGAAAGAGAGAGAGAGAAAGGATGAGCGAAGCGTGGGGAGGGGGTAGGTCGTGGGGAGAGTGGCCGGAGCAGCCTCGGAGGCCTTGGGACCCGGACCTGCACACAGCACTGGCCAGCGTGGGTCCGCTGCCTACCTGTTCCTCAGCCCTAGCCCTCACCTGGCCCCCGCTTTCACAGCCCTTCCATCTCTTCCTCTTCTCTCCCATCACCTGCCCCCTCTTCTTGGACAAGCCTGGAGGGAGAAGGCCTTTGCCTGGAAAGCAGCAGCGGGTGGAAGGCTGCGTTCCCAGGGGCTGCCCCGGCTGCAAGAGATCACTTGGAGAAATTGGTACATGCTTCATTTCCAGGTTTGGGCAAGTGAGGGAACCCCCAGCCACACGGGGGTTTAATTAGAGCCCTTCCTTTCCTCCCTGACTCCTTAGAGGACAAATCAGGAATGGCGGGCCTGCCCAGAATGTGGAGAAGGAAGGCAAGTTTCTCATCCGGGGCTTTTCCCGGAAAGCAGAACTTGAGACAAGGGTTGGTGTGCAGGTTGCAACCTGCCACCCAATGGCTGGCTAGTCTTGAGAAATGGCGTCGTATTGAGGGCTCAGCATCGATCACTGCTGCTGGTGGGGGAACATTGACTAGCGGCAGTGTCTAGATGAGCTGTGGTAAGAGGAAGCCCTTGCCGTTGGGCTTATACAGAGCCTCCAGCCCGCCCACCATGGCCACTGGCATCGTGTGTCCATCGCATCCTGGGGAGAAGCTGGCTGACCTCCACCAGATGGTCCCCTCTGTTCGCCAGCTTCTGGCGCGCCCCCTCCACACTGCATGCTCCCCAGCGGCATGGGCGCAAGCACGGGGCTCCACACGCTCCCTGAACACTCCTGTAGGTACCTCTTCACCAAACTTGTCTCTTCTTCCAACCTTTTTCCACCCGGGTCCCTGACCAGTCAGCCCAGACATTTTCCACCACCCAGGGGTCACAGACCCCTTCGTCTCATGCCATTTCTCCCTCTACAAAGTAGGCAACCTAGTGTCTTGCTCCCCGAGAGGATGTCCCCTCACTGCTGTCCCTCAGGGCCACCCTGCATAGGGCCTCAGTGTGGCAGCAGGTGTTTTTCCTAGTGGTGACATGAGATGACCAGTCGAGGACCTGGGTCTGAGTCAGTCATGGGGACATCCCACCACCACCACCCATGAGGCCATAGGTGTGAGCTGAGGGGGCATGCCAGTGTGAAAGAGCCAGGTGACCGGGGGTCTCGACTGCCTAGGCCTCAATGTGCCATCTCCACCTCAATACTCAGTTCACAGTGGGTGGCTTGGGTCACACAGGCCCTGGATGCCCCATGGTCAGGCTCTTAAGTCTCTCCTAGGTCCCAGTAGCATGGTCACAGCTATGTTTTTTTCAGTGGTGAGTAGCCCCTATGGTCCCTGCTGGGATCCTTCCTTTGAGGCTTCCTGCTGGCTCCGCACAGCATCCTGGCCTACCATGGACAGATCCCTCCAGCACCTTTAGGCTGGCGGGCTCTCACTGCTGGTGGCAGAGCAGTTGCTCTGCAGCCCAGTCCTTCTGCAGGGTTCTTTCTTGCTCTGGATCCCACTCAAAACAGGTCTCAGCCGGGCGTCGTAGCACGCACCTGTAGTCCCAGCTACTCAGGAGGCTGAGGCGGGAGGATGGCTGGCCCCAGGAATTCAATGTTACAAGGAGCTGTGGTTGCACCACTGCACTCCAGCTGGGGCACAACAAAACAAAAAAAGAACTGGTCTTGCCTGTGCGTCCGAAAGCCCACTCCATTAGACATTCCACCAATTTGGTGATCTACACAGCATCATGCCAGATAAGTCCCTTTTTTGGCACCACCATGCTCCCCGGGGCACTTCAGCATTCTTTAACCTGAATATGGGTACCCAGGTGAGTCTGGCCCAGATTCCTATCTGGATGGGTCCTATCTTACTCTGTGCTGATGAGGTAAGTCCCTGCTCTCCCTCCACGTCCCAGAGCTTGGACCCACTGGAGATGCCAGGACACCCCACAGAAGGGCTCCACTCTGACCCACCATAGAGAGCTGCAAAAAGGCCGTGGTGTTCTTAGAAGCAGGACACACAGAGGAGCCCACCTTTCTGACTACAGTTGTCCTTCAGTGTCCACGGGGCATGGGTTCCAGGCTTCCCCCTACTGGGGATACCAAAATCCATGGATGCCCAAA
>NW_022297288.1:0-5926 GCF_002776525.5 Piliocolobus tephrosceles
CCTAATTTCAGAATCTTGGCTAAGCCTCTATATGCAGCTGTCAAGGAGACTCCCCAAGGACCTTTGTCTAACCCAAAGTTAATTCATAAACATTGCACTCACCTGAAAAACTGCCTTCTCTCATATCCTACTCTCTCACTCCCAGACTTCCAACGCCCCTTCCAGCTTTTCACAGATGAAAGACAAAAAGTTGCAGTGGGTCTTTTAGCTCAATCTATAGGCACCACCTATCACCCCATGGCATATCTATCTAAACAATTAGACCCCACCATACAAGGGTGGCAGCCCTGTCTTCGGGCCTTAGCAGCAGCAGCCTGTCTAACCCAAGAAGCAAAGAAACTCATTAGGGGTGGTAACCTAACAGTCTTCTCTACTCACCGCCTTGAAGATCTTATTGCTCACAGAAGTATTAGCCATCTAACCCCGTCCAGACTCCAACTCTTTCACCTCCTATTCATAGAGGACTCCACCATTGCCCTAGGAGTCTGTTCCTCTCTGAATCCAGCAACCCTACTTCCTGATCCTCTCAAGCAACTTAGTACTGAACACTCTTGTCCAGAACTTTTAGAGGCCCAACCACCTAGTCACTTACATTTACATGATAAGCCATGGGAAGGCTCACAGTTAACCCTATTTGTAGATGGCAGTTCTTTTATAAATTCTCTAGGAAACAGACAGGCAGGATACGCGGTAGTTCCATCTTCTGCTGTCCTAGAAGCTAAGCCTTTACCACAAGGAACAACATCACAGCAGGCAGAACTTATCGCACTAACTAGGGCTCTCCTCCTATCCAGGGGAAAAACGGTAAACATATACACACACTCCAAGTATGCCTTCTTGATTGCACACACCCACTCTGTCATCTGGGAAGAGAGAGGGTTCCTAACCACCAGTGGTACCCCTATAGTCAACAAAAAACAGATACTCAAACTGCTAGATGCTCTATCAGAGCCTTCCAGAGCAGCCATCATACACTGTAAAGGTCATCAGACTCCATCTAACTTGGTGGCGGCTGGCAATAACATTGCCGACACCACTGCCAAGTTGGCAGCTGGATTCTCCCCTCCCACACTTCCCTCTCTTTGTTTTCTCTCTCCTCAATATACCCCAACTTATACCCAAGAGGAAAAGACCAAATGATTACAGGATTCAACAGCCAAACTAGCTGCAGACAATTGGATTTACCTCAATAATGAATTAGTTATTCCTAAAACTCAACTCCACACCATTCTAAAAGACATACATAATTCCCTACACATAGGACCCAAAGCTTTATATAACCTCCTAAGCTCTCTCATTCACTGTCCCACACCCATGAAACACCTAATTATAATCAACCGACAGTGTTCCACATGCCTCAAGTCAAACCGAGGTGCATTGAACAACCCCCATCCGAGCCATCAACTCAGAGGGCACCAACCAGGTGAAGATTGGCAAATTGACTTTACCCACATGCCAAGGCATGAAAAATTCAAATATCTCTTAATCCTCATTGATACTTTTTCAGGATGGATAGAAGCCTATCCTACTACAGGAGAAACCACCAATGTAGTTGCCTCCATACTCACTGAACACATTATTCCTAGGTTTGGCCACCCGCTCACTCTTCAGTCTGACAACGACCCAGCGAATATTCATCTCCAAGGTAGTCCAACAGGTGGCAGCCTTCCTACACATCACCTGGAAACTCCACATTCCTTATGGACCTAAGTCTTCTGGTAAAGTAGAGAAGACCAACGGGCTCATTAAGCAGCAACTCACCAAACTCTCCCTCGAGATTTGACAATTGTGGTTAACTCTCCTTCCCCCGGCCCTAACCCAGCTGCGAGCAGCCCCACGGAGTCCAACAGGCCTCAGTCCATTTGAATTAGTTTACGGCTGGCCCCTCACCCTCCAGCAGTTACCCACCCTTTCTTCCCCACTGGCAACTTATCTCCCATACCTCACCCTCTTGAGACAACTCCTGAGACAACATGCAGAACTAGCACAGCCCTCTCCAACAGACACCTATAGCCCACATCTCTCTCTCAGCCCAGGAGACCAAGTATACTTAAAAGATATCCAATCCAAAGATCTTCAGCCTAGGTGGAAAGGCCCCTACACTGTCCTCCTATCCACATACACAGCAGCCAAACTTCTAGGACACGCGCACTGGGTCCATATATCACAATTTAAAAAGGCCCCCACAGAAGACAATCAGTGGACATCTACTAGACTTACCCCTACCCATCTCAAATTCACCAAACTCTCCCAAACACCACACGTTCCCTGACCCCCTGCGCTTATCCTGATTTCTCACCATACTCTATATAAATATAACAGAATTCCAATATCTTACCCCAGATCCTCACTTGCCTCCAGATAATAGCCCATCACAGTGGTTCTCCCGCTTTCCTTTATAGAACATCCTCAGTGACAGGGTGTACCCTGTGATTACACTGAAGATGAAGTACTATTTCATGCTTACATTACTATCTTTTTCTTGCATTTCAATCTCTATTACTAACCCAACTTTCATATGGAGATTCTCTATAGTTGAAACTTGGTCACACAAAAACAAACAATACTCACAGCTATAAGGCACTGCTGACTTCCCCCCTTCAGGCTGCCAACCCCATCTTACTATACATTTCACCCTATCGTGTTGCAGTGCAGCTGGAGCTAAGGCTCTCTGCTTCCTGTACAATCAGACACATTACAATTGTAAGACTTACTGGAAACAAAAGAACCTAGGGTGTCCTTACATTTATTGTAAGATCCATTATGCAACCTTGAGACAGACGAAACCTGCTGCTCTCTTCACCATTGCAAATCAACGAACCCCCCTTCAATACCAATTAAATATCAAGGACCCATGGGACCCCCGAAGGGCAGACGGAGTCAAAGGTGGACTCTACACAGGCTACACAATCCTTCGTTCATATCCCATGGCTACTCTCCTGATAAAAGGAACACTTGTCCAGCAAAAATCCCTTCCTCAAAACATACATGCCCTACAGAATTTAACGTTAGCCATACAAGCACAAGAACAGGCCTTACAAGATCAATTACACTCCTCCAATAAGGACCTCTTCTCATGGTTAATACTAGTGTGTCAAGGGTTAAACCTAACATGAGCAGCCAACCTAAGAAATCTCTCCCACCGTTTCCTCTGTGCGGCTCTTGAAAGAGCCCCTTTAGTGGCAGTCCCCTTACCTACTGCTTTCAAGGCTACAACTAACTCCATAGGCACCTCCCCAAAACTGTTCTTACCCCATGTCCCACTATACCAAAGCCCAGAAAGTCCAATCTTTCATTTCTGCTACTCTACCCCAAACACCTCCTGGTGTAACTATACCCAGCCACCCGCTAAGACCCAGACAGCTCCCATTGGAGGTTATTTCTGGTGCAACAAAACCCTCTTCAAGCTCCTTAATCACACATCCATTGGTCAATCCCTTTGTGTCCCAGTGTCCCTAGTACCTAGTTTAACCTTATATAGCAAGGCAGAAGTAGCTGAACTCGTCATACAATTTAACCCTCCTCCTAATGATCTCCAGAAATGGGCTGTCTTCCTTCCCCAGTCATTGGAATCTCCCTGGCCATCTCCTTAGTGGCGTCAGGGCTTGGAACTGCGGCACTTGCCCACTCGGTACAGTCTACCCAATCTCTAGCAGCTCAAATCCGAGAGGCCATAGAGGCTTCAGCTGAAAGCCTGGCCTTTCTGCAGCATCAAATTACCTCAGTGGCCTAGGTAGCAGCACAAAATAGGCGAGCATTAGATTTACTTACTGCTGAAAAAGGAGGAACATGTCTCTTCTTAGGAGAAGAATGCTGCTATTATGTAAATGAGTCAGGCCTAGTAGACACTAACATCCAAACCCTAAACAGGATTAAAGCAGAACTAAAAACCTACAATACCCCCTTCACCCCCGGACCACCGGTATGGCTGCTGCCCGTAATATAGCAGATGCTTCCGTTCCTAATTCCCATACTAATCCTCTGTTTTGTCTTATGTCTCACTCCTGTTTTAATTAAATTTCTCCAAGCCAAAGTTCAAGAGATCACGTGCGTCACCTTCAACCAGATGCTTCTTCATCTGTATGTCCAAATACCAACCATAGACCCCAAACTCAATGACGTCCCTTAACAGCATGAAGTAGCCAGACAGACCACGGCGCCCCTTATCACTATTATCAATAAAAGGTTGGACTGTTTGGACAAACGGAGGCAAGATGGTGCAGTTCCGGGTTCTTCACCGTCAACTTTCCCGTGCCCGGGAAAGACACGGGTCAACTGCGCAGGCACAACCCGACATCCGATGGGGAAGAACCGGAACCTGCCTATCCACGCCTACCGCCCCGCCCCTGTCCTGCCTATGTCCCGCCCACTGCCCTCCCACTTCCGGTCCCAGGACATAAAAGCCGCTCCTGGCGGGTGTGCGGAGCGAACTTCCTCGGCCCCTCCTCGTATGCGGGACCCAGGAACCTCATCTGAGAACACTGGAGGGAACTTCCTCACCCCCTCCTCATACACAGGACTGAGGAACCCCCTCCGAGAATGCCGGAGCGACTTCATCAGCCTCCACCGCCAGAGACCGGTGGACCTCGCCCCTCCCTCACATTGGCTTGTAAATAAAGTTTTTTTTTTTGCCTTGCCTACTTGCCTTTTCTCTGGCATTTACTCTGGGGGGTCACATTAAAGCAAATCAAAATATACACCCCAAACAGTAAAGACTATGTAGGACTAATGCACATCTATCATTATATTGAATGGCTAAAGGCTGAAATTCGTTTTCCTGCAACTAAAACTATGCAAAATGTGCACACTTTCACCGCTATTATTAGACATAGTGCTAATATTTCTCTCCAGAAAAATAGGCAAGAGAAAGTAATGAAGACCATAGAAATGGAAATAAATTCAGACTGTCCTTTGTCATTAATAAACATTTTAGAATAATAGAATTTAAAGACTACCTCAAAACACTCTTAGAACTAATGAATAAATATGCTAGAGTTTCAAAATCAACAGATATTATTATAACATGTCTGTAATCATTAATTAACTAAAATACAGAGAAGACAATTCTATTTGTAACTATAAGAAATAACTAAGAAATAAGAACTAAGAAATAAGAACTATAAGACACTATAAGAAATAAAATACATAAGAATATCTTTCACTAATAAAATAAGAAATTTATATGAAAAACGCTGACAAAACACTAGTAAAATATTAAAAATAAGAAAAAATGGACAAAATTAAGTGATCATACACTGAAATAATAGTTTTATTAAAATGGCAATGCAATCCAACTAATAGATTTAGTTCAATCACCAAAAAAATACAATATCAATTATATTCTTCACAAAACAAAATCTAGAATTTGTAGGGAAACCTGTGAAAGACACCAAAGATTGAAAGCAAGATTAACCTCCCCCCCCCCCAAAAAAAAAAAAAAAAAAAAAGTGCTATAGATATCATAGCATGTGAAACTAAAATAACTACAAAACAGTGTAAACAACAACTACAGTAAGATAATTATGCTACAGTTAAACCAGACAGATAGGTCACAAACATGAAATGGGTTAATGGCAATTCTTCCAATAAACAATAGTAAAAACCTGAATAGTAATATGCTGAAAAATAAAAGTAGACTTCCTTCTCACTGTATACCCATTTGAATAAACATAATCAAAGATTTAAACATATCATCAAAAACTATAAAGCTACTTAAGGAAAACATAATGAAATGCTCCAGCTTATAAGTCCAGGCAATTATTCTGTTGGTAACACTTGAAAATTACATAAAACACCCTCCAATAAACAAATAGGATCACATAAAAATAAAAATGATTTCTGCACAGCCCAGAATAGTATAAACAGTGTGAAAAGACAAACATTGGAATGGAAAAATATTTATAAAACATTTATTCAACAAGCAATT
>NW_022297289.1:0-3306 GCF_002776525.5 Piliocolobus tephrosceles
GGCCTTTTCTAAATTAGCGAAGTTTACTCAAAAGGTGAGCAGAGGGCTGGGTAAAGAGAGAATGGGAAAAGCAAACTAGAAAGGAGGAGAGAAGAGAGGTTAGAGGAAGTAAGAGAGTGAGCAAATCCTGGGTATCTGAAGCTTATACAATTGGAGGGGACTGCTTCATGGGAAACAGTACAAAATTATGAATATAAAATTAAATATTGGAGCCCTGAGAAGACACCCATGAAAGTAAGTAGCTCTAAAGATGCCCATCCTAGTTATGTTTTGCTGCATATTAAATCATTCCCCAAATTTACAAATTAACTCTTCCTATGATGTTTTACATCTCTGGAGTTGGATAGAATCAACTAATAAGTACTTGCTTAGGGTCCCTCATGTAGTTGAAATTACATGCCAGAGAAGGCTAGAGTCATCTGAGTCCTTGACGAGCTGGACAACCAAAAGGACTCATTCACGTGACTGTCAATTTGTGCTGGCAATCACTGAGCACGCAGCTATGACTCTACACTATTATCTTAGCTCGGTTGTCTTCATGGCCTCTGCATGTGACTTGTGCTTCTCACGGAATAGCGCCTGGGTTCTGAGAGCAAGTATGACAGGAAGCAGCTATCCAATAGAGACAAAGCCAGTGTTGCCAGTCCTTTTCAAGAGTTGCCTAGAAGTTTCACAACATTACTTCCATTGCATTTTATTGGTTAAGCAGTCACAGGCCAGTCCAGATTTAAAGGAGAAGGGGAGGGAGCCAAGATGGCCTATCAGACAAAGCTAGGAGGAACACTGAGAAGACTGGCACACTCTGAGCAGATTTTTTAAGGGAAGGCATTGAGAATGGATGGAGCGGGGACATGGATGCTGAGTTGCAAAGGGAGAAAGCTGGAAACCTTGGATGGCGCTAGTGAGCACCAGGACTGCTTCCTGGCCTCCAGTAACTCCTAGTGAAGGAGTAAGCTGAAAAGGCAAGGAATGGCGAATTCTCACCATGGACCTCAGAATCTTAGCTGCAGGCAACCTGAAGACCCTCACAGACACATGAGTTGTCAGAGAGCTGCTTAAAGAGGTTACAGGGGTGGGAGTCCATCCTGTATATAGTCCAGAGAGGTTGATGGGAGAATGTCAGGAGTGAAGTACAACCAAGGATGCCCATCCCCTATGGCTTGACATGCTCCTATAGGAGACTTTAGCCATAAGGTGACTGTTGGACCTAGACAGAGCAGATTGGTCTTGCCTGTGAGATAGTGCCAGTCTGATCTGAGTGTTTTCCTGTCCACTTGCCTCTCCTGGGGCCCCAGCCTGGCTGTGCCCACTTGCAGCACAGCTTTGGATGCCCAACCAGGGTGCCTCTCAGTGCCCGCATTATAGTTGTTTTACCAGAAGACCACACCTGACCATCAGAGAGCTCCAGTAGACCAGCCACTGCCAACATGTGCCAGCCTACCTGCAGCGTCTCTGCACGCTACCCTTCTCCCTCTGCAGCCTTCCCCCACCATTTTGCCAGTACACACTTGCCCATAGCCATTTCCACACTGCTTTGCTGGCACACACGGTGGCTTCCTCCCCACACCCTGCCAGCCTGCATATAAGCACAGACCCCACCAAACACTGCTGCAGGTGGAAGGACAACTACTACCCCACCCATCCCCTGATGATGTGTAGGCACTCAGCCATGCCATCATTACCGGTGGGAACGCTCACTCAGATTCCAGCAACCTTACCCCTATCGCCCACCTGTCATGCACCTGCCACTGCCAGTGTAAATGTGTACAAGAACAATGGCAACTCTGCTCCCACCAACATTCTATCATTGCTGCTGCTAGCATGAGCACACACAGGAATGTCAAAGCCCACTCCTGCTGGTGCCCTACCCCAGCTGATGCACGTGCACTCCACCATGCTACTGTGACTCCTGGCATGCATGAGCAAGCATGGATCCCACTGCCACCACCCCTGTAAAGCATTTTAGCCAGCACCACCCATTGGATTGTTGTGGCCAGGAGACTGGGAACACCTCAGGCCCTCCGGCACAGCATGTTTCTAACCTCAAGAAGCCACAGAACAAAACTGAAAGGTAGAGCCACAGCCCCCACAGAGTTAACACATGCAGATGCCTTGCTGGGCCTTGGCCTCCTGAAATCTTTCAGAAACAAGGCCAATAATCTGAATCCACCATATACCACAATCAAACCCACAAGAGCATCAAAGGAGACCAAAGCAAAAATCCTATCCAAAGGACAGCAACTTCAAAGGCTGAAGGAACATCAGCACTTAGATAAGAAACAAAAATAGCACAAGAATTCTGGCAGCTCAAAAAAGAGTATCCTCTTACCTCAAAAGGACTGCATGGTTATCAAGCAGCCTAAAATGGCTGAAATGACAGAAATAGAATTCGGAATATGGATAGAAACAAAGATCATCAAGATTCAGAAGAAAATTGAAATGCAATCCAAGGAATCTAAAGAATACATTAAAATGATACAAGAGCTGAAAGATGAAATTGTCATTTTAAGAAAGGACCAAACTGATCTGATGGAGGAAAAAAATTACTTCAAGAATTTCAGAATAAAATTGCAAGTATAAACAAGAGTAATCAACCAAACTGTGGAAAGAATATCAGAGCTCAAAGCTTGGTTCTCCAAAATACCTCCATCAAACAAAAATAAAGAAAAAATAATAAAGAATGAACAAAATCTCCAAAAGATATGGAATCATGTAAAGAAATCAAATCTATGACTCACTGATATTCCCAAAAGGGAAAGAAACCAAGAAAATTGAAGAACATATTTATGGAAACTATTCACGAAAATTTCCCCTACCTTGCTACACAGGCCAACATTCAAATTCAGGGAATGCAGGGAACCTCTTTGAGATGCTGTACAAGATGGCCATTCCTAAGATATATAGTCATCAGATTCTCCAATATCAAAATGAAAGAAAAAGACAGAGGAGGGGCAGATCACCTATAAAGAGCACCCCATTCATCAGGCTAACAAACAGCAGATCATTCAGCAGAAACCGTACAAGCCAGAAGAGACTGGGAGCCAATATTCAGTATTCTTCCACCAAGAACCTCATATTCAATTAAACTAAGCTCCATAAGCCAAAGAGATGTAAGATCCTTTTTAGACGAGTAAATGCTAAGGGAATACAAGGACTTACTACACCTTTAAGACCTGCCTTACAAGAGGTCCTGAAGGGTATGATAAATATGGAAAATAAAGACCATTAACAGCTGCCACAAAAAAACACACGTAAGTATATGGACCATTGATACCATAAAGCAAGCACATAATCACATATTATAAT
>NW_022297290.1:0-1911 GCF_002776525.5 Piliocolobus tephrosceles
TCTCTTGTGGGCACTTAGTGCTATAAATTTCCCTCTACATACTGCTTTAAATGTGTCCCAGAGATTCTGGTATGTTGTATCTTTGTTCTCATTGGATTCAAAGAACATCTTTATTTCTGCTTTCATTTCGTTATGTACCCAGTAGTCATTCAGGAGCAGGTTGTTCAGTTTCCATGTAGTTGAGCGGTTTTGATTGAATTTCTTAGTCCTGAGTTCTAGTTTGATTGCACTGTGGTCAGAGAGACAGTTTGTTATAATTTCTGTTCTTTTACATTTGCTGAGGAGTGCTTTACTTCCAATTATGTGGTCAATTTTGGAATAAGTGTGATGTGGTGCTGAGAAGAATGTATATTCTGTTGACTTGGGGTGGAGAGTTCTATAGATGTCTATTAGGTCCGCTTGGTGCAGAGATGAGTTCAATTCCTGGATATCCTTGTTAACTTTCTGTCTCGTTGATCTGTCTAATGTTGACAGTGGAGTGTTGAAGTCTCCCATTATTATTGTATGGGAGTCTAAGTCTCTTTGTAAGTCTCTAAGGACTTGCTTTATGAATCTGGGTGCTCCTGTATTAGGTGCATATATATTTAGGATAGTTAGCTCTTCCTGTTGGATTGATCCCTTTACCATTATGTAATGGCCTTCTTTGTCTCTTTTGATCTTTGATGGTTTAAAGTCTGTTTTATCAGAGACTAGGATTGCAACCCCTGCTTTTTTTTGTTCTCCATTTGCTTGGTAGATCTTCCTCCATCCCTTTATTTTGAGCCTATGTATGTCTCTGCATGTGAGATGGGTCTCCTGAAGACAGCAGACTGATGGGTCTTGACTCTTTATCCAGTTTGCCAGTCTGTGTCTTTTAATTGGAGCATTTAGTCCATTTACATTTAAGGTTAATATTGTTATGTGTGATCTTGATCCTGCCATTATGATATTAACTGGTTATTTTGCTCATTAGTTGATGCAGTTTCTTCCTAGGCTCGATGGTCTTTACATTTTGGCATGTTTTTGCAGTGGCTGGTACCGGTTGTTCCTTTCCATGTTTAGGGCTTCCTTCAGGGTCTCTTGTAAGGCAGGCCTGGTGGTGACAAAATCTCTAAGCATTTGCTTATCTGTAAAGAATTTTATTTCTCCTTCACTTATGAAACTTAGTTTGGCTGGATATGAAATTCTGGGTTTAAAATTCTTTTCTTTAAGAACGTTGAATATTGGCCCCCACTCTCTTCTGGCTTGTAGAGTTTCTGCCGAGAGATCTGCTGTCAGTCTGATGGGCTTCCCTTTGTGGGTAACCCGACCTTTCTCTCTGGCTGCCCTTAAGATTTTTTCCTTCATTTCAACTTTGGTGAATCTGGCAATTATGTGTCTTGGAGTTGCTCTTCTGGAGGAGTATCTTTGTGGCGTTCTCTGTATTTCCTGAATTTGAATGTTGGCCTGCCCTGCTAGGTTGGGGAAGTTCTCCTGGATGATATCCTGTAGAGTGTTTTCCAATTTGGTTCCATTTTCCCCCTCACTTTCAGGCACCCCAATCAGACGTAGATTTGGTCTTTTGACATAATCCCATACTTCTTGCAGGCTTTGTTCATTTCTTTTTCTTCTTTTTTCTTTTGGTTTCTCTTCTCGCTTCATTTCATTCATTTGATCCTCAATCGCTGATACTCTTTCTTCCAGTTGATCGAGTCGGTTGCTGAAGCTTGTGCATTTGTCACGTATTTCTCGTGTCATGGTTTTCATCTCTGTCATTTCGTTTATGACCTTCTCTGCATTAATTAGTCTAGCTGTCAATTCTTCCACTTTTTTTTCAAGATTTTTAGTTTCTTTGCGCTGGGTACGTAATTCCTCCTTTAGCTCTGAGAGGTTTGATGGACTGAAGCCTTCTTCTCTCATCTCATCAAAATCATTCTCTGACCAGCTTTGATC
>NW_022297290.1:2011-3005 GCF_002776525.5 Piliocolobus tephrosceles
TTTTAGTTTCTTTGCTCTGGGTACGTAATTCCTCCTTTAGCTCTGAGAGGTTTGATGGACTGAAGCCTTCTTCTCTCATCTCATCAAAATCATTCTCTGACCAGCTTTGATCCGTTGCTGGCGATGGGCTGTGCTCCTTTGCAGGAGGAGATGCGCTCTTATTTTTTGAATTTCCAGCTTTTCTGCCCTGCTTTTTCCCCATCTTTGTGGTTTTATCTGTCACTGGTCTTTGATGATGGTGACGTACTGATGGGTTTTTGATATAGGTGTCCTTCCTGTTTGATAGTTTTCCTTCTGACTGTCAGGACCCTCAGCTATAGGTCTGTTGGAGATTGCTTGAGGTCCACTCCAGACCCTGTTTGCCTGGGTATCAGCAGCAGAGGTTGCAGAAGATAGAATATTGCTGAACAGCGAGTGCACCTGTCTGATTCTTGCTTTGGAAGCTTCCTCTCAGGGGTGTACTCCACCCTGTGAGGTGTGGGGTGTCAGACTGCCCCTAGTGGAGGATGTCTCCCAGTTAGGCTACTCAGGGGTCAGTGACCCACTTGAGCAGGCAGACTGCCCCTTCTCAGATCTCAACCTCCGTGTTGGGAGATCCACTGCTCTCTTCAAAGCTGTCAGACAGAGTCGTTCGCGTTTCACAGGCTTCTGCTCCTTTAGCTGAGCCCTGTCCCCAGAGGCGCAGTCTACAGAGACAGGCAAGTTTCCTTGAGCTGCTGTGAGCTCCACCCAGTTCGAGCTTCCCAGCGGCTTTATTTACCTACTTAAGCCTCAGCGATGGCGGGCGCCCCTCCCCCAGCCTCGCTGCTGCCTTGTGGTTAGATTGCCGCAGACTGCTGTGTTAGCAAGGAGAGAGGCTCCGTGGGCGTGGGACCCTCCCGGCCAGGTGTGGGATATAATCTCCGGTGTGCCGGTGTTACAGCGCAGTATTGGGGTGGGAGTTACCCGATTTTCCAGGTGTTGTGTGTCTCAGTTCCCCTGGCTAGGAAAAGGG
>NW_022297291.1:0-2504 GCF_002776525.5 Piliocolobus tephrosceles
CCCCCTCACTTTCAGGCACACCAATCAGACGTAGATTTGGTCTTTTGACATAATCCCATACTTCTTGCAGGCTTTGTTCATTTCTTTTTCTTCTTTTTTCTTTTGGTTTCTCTTCTCGCTTCATTTCATTCATTTGATCCTCAATCGCTGATACTCTTTCTTCCAGTTGATCGAGTCGGTTACTGAAGCTTGTGCATTTGTCACGTATTTCTCGTGTCATGGTTTTCATCTCTGTCATTTCGTTTATGACCTTCTCTGCATTAATTAGTCTAGCTGTCAATTCTTCCACTCTTTTTTCAAGATTTTTAGTTTCTTTGCGCTGGGTACGTAATTCCTCCTTTAGCTCTGAGAGGTTTGATGGAGTGAAGCCTTCTTCTCTCATCTCATCAAAATCATTCTCTGACCAGCTTTGATCCGTTGCTGGCGATGGGCTGTGCTCCTTTGCAGGAGGAGATGCGCTCTTATTTTTTGAATTTCCAGCTTTTCTGCCCTGCTTTTTCCCCATCTTTGTGGTTTTATCTGTCACTGGTCTTTGATGATGGTGACGTACTGATGGGGTTTTGATATAGGTGTCCTTCCTGTTTGATAGTTTTCCTTCTGACAGTCAGGACCCTCAGCTATAGGTCTGTTGGAGATTGCTTGAGGTCCACTACAGACCCTGTTTGCCTGGGTATCAGCAGCAGAGGTTGCAGAAGATAGAATATTGCTGAACAGCGAGTGCACCTGTCTGATTCTTGCTTTGGAAGCTTCCTCTCAGGGGTGTACTCCACCCTGTGAGGTGTGGGGTGTCAGACTGCCTCTAGTGGGGGATGTCTCCCAGTTAGGCTACTCAGGGGTCAGTGACCCACTTGAGCAGGCAGACTGCCCCTTCTCAGATCTCAACCTCCGTGTTGGGAGATCCACTGCTCTCTTCAAATCTGTCAGACAGAGTCGTTCGCGTTTCACAGGCTTCTGCTCCTTTAGCTGAGCCCTGTCCCCAGAGGCGCAGTCTACAGAGACAGGTAGGTTTCCTTGAGCTGCTGTGAGCTCCACCCAGTTCGAGCTTCCCAGCGGCTTTATTTACCTACTTAAGCCTCAGCGATGGCGGGCGCCCCTCCCCCAGCCTTGCTGCTGCCTTGCGGTTAGATTGCCGCAGACTGCTGTGTTAGCAAGGAGAGAGGCTCCGTGGGCGTGGGACCCTCCCAGCCAGGTGTGGGATATAATCTCCGGTGTGCCGGTGTTACAGCGCAGTATTGGGGTGGGAGTTACCCGATTTTCCAGGTGTTGTGTGTCTCAGTTCCCCTGGCTAGGAAAAGGGACTCCCTTCCCCCTCGCGCTTCCCAGGTGAGGCGATGCCTCGCCCTGCTTCAGCTCTGGCTGGTCGGGCTGCAGCAGCTGACCAGCACCAATTGTCCGGCACTCCCGAGTGAGATGACCCCAGTACCTCAGTTGAAAATGCAGAAATCGCTGGTCTTCTGTGTCGCTCACGCTGGGAGATGGAGACTGAAGCTGTTCCTATTCGGCCATCTTGCTCCGCCCCTCTTGGAATGCATCTTTCCGAGGATCCAGTGAAGGCAGCAGGCAATAGGACGAACATGTAGGGAGACATTAGGAGCATACAAGAAAGTCAAGTAAAAAGCAGCAGACATGAGTTTCTTTAGTGATATCCTTGAAGTTATGTTGGTTCAAAAATATTTGCTAGTTTAACTCAGATTTAAATGTATGCTGGGACAAATCTGCATACAAGAGAAAAAATTAGGAACAAAATATTTGTTACATATGAATAGAAAATTCTTCTTACCTAAGGTGGCATTTTATTTGAATACTTGAAAGGACGTTATAAAGAGTGTTACGAATTTGACTTTGGGAAAGTTGTCATCCATCAAATAGCTGCTGGTTTTCTTATTTCTGCTGTATATTTTGTTGAATCCATATAGATTCTGATGTTTTGTTATTTTAATTCTTACTCTATATTTTGTTACTTGTTTTTTCTTTAGCTTTTATAAAATCTCCTCTATGTAGGTTTTCTTAAAATTTCTTATGGTTGATAAAATAGAATGAGCACAATCTTTGAAGTCAGACAGAAATAGGTTTGAATTTCAGCTGTCTACTTACTACCAGTGCAGTCTTCAACAGATCAAAGCCTGTTTCTTTATATTATAATATGGAGACAAAAGCAGTTACCTTACACAATATTGGGAGCATCCTAGATAGCACGTTAAAATCATGGTGAGAGATCTTACATGGTGGCTGGTGGTCTCAGTCTGGCCCACTTTGATGCGTATTATTTATTAATATCGGGGAAGAACACCTGGCCTGAAGGAGAGGTCCAACAGGTCAAAGTCAACTCCAGACTGGATTCTGATTCTGGTTGTTTTAGCATAACCAACCATCCCAGTTTGCCTAGGGCAGGGGAAGGGGGGCTGTTCCCAGGATGTGAACTTTCAGTGCTAAAACTAAGAAAGTATTGAGCAAACTGAGATGAATTGGTCACCCTGGATCTTTTCTTTATATATTATGAAGGA
>NW_022297292.1:0-2431 GCF_002776525.5 Piliocolobus tephrosceles
CTCACAAAGGTGGACCTTTCTTTTCACTCAGGTCTTTGGAAACACTCTTTTTGTAGAATATGCGAAGGGATATTTGGGAGTGCTTTGAGGCCAATGTTGAAAAAGAATATTTTCACATGAAAACTAGAAAGAAGCTTTCTTGGAAACTGCTTTGTGATGTGTACATTCATCTCATGGAGATAAAACTTTCTTATGATTCAGCAGTTTGGAAACACTGTTTTTGTCCATTCTGGGAATGGACATATGGGAACTCATTGAAGCCAATGGCAAAAAAGCATATATCCAGGATAAAAACTAGAAGAAAGCTATCTGAGAAATTGCACTGTCATGTGTGCATGCATTTCGCAGAGTTAAACTTTTCTTTTCATTCGGCAGTTTGGAAACACTATTTTTGTAGAATCTGTGCAGACATACTTGTGAGCACATTGAGGCCTATGGAGTAAAAGAAAATGTCTTCAAAAAAAAAAAAGAAAGAAAAAACAAGAAGGAAGCTTCCTGAGAAACTGCTGTGTGATGTGTGCATTCATCTCACAGAAGTAAAGCTTTCTTTTTATTCGGCAGTTTGCGCACACTGTTTTGCCCATTCAGCGAATGAACATTTGGGAGATTATAGAGGTCAATGGTGAAAAAGCGAATATCCTGGGATAATAACAAGACAGAAACTATCTGAGAGACTGCTTTGTGGTGTGTGCTTTCATATTGCAGAGTTAAACTTTCTTTTCACTCAGCAGTTTCGAGATACTGTTTTTGTAGAATCTGGGAAGGGATTGGAAGCACAATGAGGACTATGGTGAAAAAAATTATCTTCAGATAAAAACTAGAAACAAGTTTTCTGAGAAATGACTTTGTGATGTGTGCACTCATCTCACAGAGTTAAAACTTTGTTTTGTTTCAGCAGTTTGGAGACACAGTTTTTGTTCATTCCGCAAATTGGCTTTTGAGAGCTCATTGGAACGAAGGTAGAAAATGTAACGAGCAACACTAAACATTAAAGAAGAAAAGAGAGAGGAATCAAATAGACACAATAAAAAATGATAAAGGGGATATCACCACCGACCCCACAGAAATACAAACTACCATCAGAGAATACTATAAACACCTCTACACAAATCAACTAGAAAATCTAGAAGAAATGGATAATTTCCTGGACATGTACACTCTCCCAAGACTAAACCAGGAAGAAGTTGAATCCCTGAGTAGACCAACAGCAGGCTCTGAAATTGAGGCAACAATTAATAGCCTACCCACCAAAAAAAGCCCAGGACCAGATGGATTCACAGCTGAATTCTACCAGAGGTACAAAGAGGAGCTGATACCATTCCTTCTGAAACTATTCCAATCAATAGAAAAAGAGGGAATCCTCCCTAACTCATTTTATGAGGCCAACATCATCCTGATACCAAAGCCTGGCAGAGACAAAACAAAAAAAGAGAATTTTAGACCAATCTCCCTGATGAACATCGATGCAAAAATCCTCAATAAAATACTGGCAAACCGGATTCAGCAGCACATCAAAAAGCTTATCCACCATGATCAAGTGGGCTTCATCCCTGGGATGCAAGGCTGGTTCAACATTCACAAATCAATCAACGTAATCCAGCATATCAACAGAACCAAAGACAAGAACCACATGACTATCTCAATAGATGCAGAAAAGGCTTTTGACAAAATTCAACAGCCCTTCATGCTAAAAACGCTCAACAAATTCGGTATTGATGGAAAGTACCTCAAAATAATAAGAGCTATATATGACAAACCCACAGCTAATATCATACTGAATGGACAAAAACTGGAAAAATTCCCTTTGAAAACTGGCACAAGACAGGGATGCCCTCTCTCACCACTCCTATTCAACATAGTGTTGGAAGTTCTGACTAGGGCAATCAGGCAAGAGAAAGAAATCAAGGGTATTCAGTTAGGAAAAGAAGAAGTCAAATTGTCCCTGTTTGCAGATGACATGATTGTATATGTAGAAAACCCCATTGTCTCAGCCCAAAATCTTCTTAAGCTGATTAGCAACTTCAGCAAAGTCTCAGGATACAAAATTAATGTGCAAAAATCACAAGCATTCTTATACACCAGTAACAGACAAGCAGAGAGCCAAATCAGGAATGAACTTCCAGTCACAATTGCTTCAAAGAGAATAAAATACCTAGGAATCCAACTTACAAGGGATGTAAACGACCTCTTCAAGGAGAACTACAAACCACTGCTCAGTGAAATCAAAGAGGACACAAACAAATGGAAGAACATACCATGCTCATGGATAGGAAGAATCAATATCGTGAAAATGGCCATACTGCCCAAGGTTATTTATAAATTCAATGCCATCCCCATCAAGCTACCAATGAGTTTCTTCACAGAAGTGGAAAAAACTGCTTTATAGTTCATATGGAACCAAAAAAGAGCCCGCATTGCCAAGACAATCCTA
>NW_022297292.1:2531-3643 GCF_002776525.5 Piliocolobus tephrosceles
GGAAAGGATTCCCTATTTAATCAATGGTGCTGGGAAAATTGGCTAGCAATAAGTAGAAAGCTGAAACTGGATCCTTTCCTTACTCCTTATACGAAGATTAATTCAAGATGGATTAGAGACTTAAATGTTAGACCTATTACCATAAAAACCCTAGAAGAAAATCTAGGTAGTACCATTCAGGACATAGGCATGGGCAAGGACTTCATGTCTAAAACACCAAAAGCAACGGCAGCAAAAGCCAAAATTGACAAATGGGATCTCATTAAACTAAAGAGCTTCTGCACAGCAAAAGAAACTACCATCAGAGTGAACAGGCAACCTACAGAATGGGAGAAAATTTTTGCAATCTACTCATCTGACAAAGGGCTAATTTCCAGAATCTACAAAGAACTCAAACAAATATACAAGAAAAAAACAAACAACCCCATCCAAAAGTGGGCAAAGGATATGAACAGACATTTCTCAAAAGAAGACATTCATACAGCCAACAGACACATGAAAAGATGCTCATCATCACTCGCCATCAGGGAAATGCAAATCAAAACCACAATGAGATACCATCTCACACCAGTTAGAATGGCAATCATTAAAAACTCAGGAAACAACAGGTGTTGGAGAGGATGTGGAGAAATAGGAACACTTTTACACTGTTGGTGGGATTGTAAACTAGTTCAACCATTATGGAAAACAGTATGGCAATTCCTCAAAGATCTAGAACTAGATGTACCATATGACCCAGCCATCCCACTACTGGGTATATACCCAAAGGATTATGAATTATTCTACTACAAAGACACATGCACACGTATGTTTATTGCGGCACTATTCACAATAGCAAAGACTTGGAATCAACCCAAATGTCCATCAGTGACAGACTGGATTAAGAAAATGTGGCACATATACACCATGGAATACTATGCAGCCATAAAAAAGGATGAGTTTGCGTCCTTTGTAGAGACATGGATGCAGCTGGAAACCATCATTCTTAGCAAACTATCACAAGAAGAGAAAACCAAACACCGCATGTTCTCACTCATAGGTGGGAACTGAACAATGAGATCACTTGGACTCGAGAAGGGGAACATCACACAATGGGGCCTATCATGGGGAGG
>NW_022297293.1:0-1135 GCF_002776525.5 Piliocolobus tephrosceles
CAACAGTGTAAAAGTGTTCCTATTTCTCCACATCCTCTCCAACACCTGTTGTTTCCTGATTTTTTAATGATTGCCATTCTAACTGGTGTGAGATGGTATCTCATTGTGGTTTTGATTTGCATTTCTCTGATGGCGAGTGATGATGAGCATTTTTTCATGTGTCTGTTGGCTGTATGAATGTCTTCTTTTGAGAAATGTCTGTTCATATCCTTTCCCCACTTTTTGATGGGGTTGTTTGTTTTTTTCTTGTATATTTGTTTGAGTTCTTTGTAGATTCTGGAAATTAGCCCTTTGTCAGATGAGTAGATTGCAAAAATTTTCTCCCATTCTGTAGGTTGCCTGTTCACTCTGATGGTAGTTTCTTTTGCTGTGCAGAAGCTCTTTAGTTTAATTAGATCCCATTTGTCAATTTTGGCTTTTGCTGCCGTTGCTTTCGGTGTTTTAGACATGAAGTCCTTGCCCATGCCTATGTCCTGAATGGTACTACCTAGATTTTCTTCTAGGGTTTTTATGGTATTAGGTCTAACATTTAAGTCTCTAATCCATCTTGAATTAATCTTCGTATAAGGAGTAAGGAAAGGATCCAGTTTCAGCTTTCTACTTATGGCTAGCCAATTTTCCCAGCACCATTTATTAAATAGGGAATCCTTTCCCCATTTCTTGTTTTTCTCAGGTTTGTCAAATATCAGATGGTTGTAGATGTGTGGCATTATTTCTGAAGGCTCCGTTCTGTTCCATTGGTCTATATCTCTGTTTTGGTACCAGTACCATGCTGTTTTGGTTACTGTAGCCTTGTAGTATAGTTTGAAGTCAGGTAGCGTGACGCCTCCGGCTTTGTCCTTTTGACTTAGGATTGTCTTGGCAATGCAGGCTCTTTTTTGGTTCCATATGAACTTTAAAGCAGTTTTTTCCAATTCGGTGAAGAAACTCATTGGTAGCTTGATGGGGATGGCATTGAATCTATAAATTACCTTGGGCAGTATGGCCATTTTCACAATATTGATTCTGCCTATCCATGAGCATGGTATGTTCTTCCATTTGTTTGTGTCCTCTTTGATTTCACTGAGCAGTGGTTTGTAGTTCTCCTTGAAGAGGTCCTTTACATCCCTTGTAAGTTGGATTCCTAGGTATTTTA
>NW_022297294.1:0-1143 GCF_002776525.5 Piliocolobus tephrosceles
CTTTTCCGTGTTTAAGCAGCATTGAAGGATAAGGCACTAGTAGCATGCTGGTTTGGAAACAAAGTTGTTGGTTATTTTACGTTGAATCTGACCTTAAGGTTGCCTGGTAACAGAAGTTTTCGTTGGGATTTTGCCCAGCAGTTGGGATTTTGCCTTCAAAATCATGGTGCAGAAATGCAGATTTTGTGAACCAGAAGTCCAAAAACAGTGTATGAGTTAAACGTGGAAGGAAAAGTAACATTATGTATCTGTATAAATACACATTTTTAACTTTTCATCAAGACTCATACATACGATACATACCAGTAAAATCGCACACAGTTTTATTCATTTAATTCTTTATAGGGAAAAGGGAAGAGTTTGCAACCCTCTGGGTGGAATTGGACTTTTCTTCTGATTAGGCTGGTGCATGCGTGTTCTCAAATCTTCAGACAAGTGTGTTATATTGTTGGATTGTTTTAGAACAAGCGAATTGGACAGTTTAGGCAGTTACCCGAATCAGGCCATAAACTTTGTGTGCAAGGTGCCAGCTAGTATTTCAGTTCCTGCAGGCCATAAGGTCTCTCACAACCACTCAACTCTGCCCTCAGCCATGGGTGATAGCAAGTGCCAATGGCTGTGTACCCAGAAAACTTTATTTACAAGAACAACGGACCAGATTTGGTGCACAGACCTGCCAACCCCTGATCTAAATTACTGAAGGTAATGGCCAATTTATATTTCTGCTATATAATACTGCTTTTCTTTAATCTTGAATTTTACATAACTACCCCAATTCTCGATTTTCTCTGCCCAAATAATTATAAACTACATTTCATGATCTTCACACCCAAGTAAAGCAGAAAGTTTAGTTATCCAGATACTTGTTGGAGACACGGATTGAACCTACGCTATTTGGTGTTTAGGTTCTGTGATTTTGATTCCAACATTATTCATGTCATTGTTGCAAGCTTGTCTTCTCAAAGGACCTGAATCACCTTACACCCCACGTTGAAGATATCACTTTAAATGACACCGCGTTTTTCCTCCAATACAAGAGAAACTGAAGGTACAATGTGAATAGTTGAAAATGTACAACATTTTGGGGAGTATTTTTACTTCTGAAGTTTAGCTTAGTCTTGGCAAGCAGTGAGACAGAAGGAC
>NW_022297295.1:0-4765 GCF_002776525.5 Piliocolobus tephrosceles
CTTTGTTCATTTCTTTTTCTTCTTTTTTCTTTTGGTTTCTCTTCTCGCTTCATTTCATTCATTTGATCCTCCATCGCTGATACTCTTTCTTCCAGTTGATCGAGTCGGTTACTGAAGCTTGTGCATTTGTCACGTATTTCTCGTGTCATGGTTTTCATCTCTGTCATTTCGTTTATGACCTTCTCTGCATTAATTAGTCTAGCTGTCAATTCTTCCACTCTTTTTTCAAGATTTTTAGTTTCTTTGCGCTGGGTACATAATTCCTCCTTTTGAGAAGTTTGATAGACTAAAGTCTTCTTCTCTCATCTCATCAAAGTCATTCCCTGACCAGCTTTGATCCGTTGCTGGCGATGGGCTGCGCTCCTTTGCAGGGGGAGATGCGCTCTTATTTTTTGAATTTCCAGCTTTTCTGCCCTGCTTTTTCCCCATCTTTGTGGTTTTATCTGCCTTTGGTCTTTGATGATGGTGACGTACTGATGGGGTTTTGGTATGGGTGTCCTTCCTGTTTGATAGTTTTCCTTCTAACAGTCAGGACCCTCAGCTGTAGGTCTGTTGGAGATTGCTTGAGGTCCACTCCAGACCCTGTTTGCCTGGGTATCAGCAGCAGAGGTTGCAGAAGATAGAATATTGCTGAACAGCGAGTGTACCTGTCTGATTCCCACTTTGGAAGCTTCCTCTCAGGGGTGTACTCCACCCTGTGAGGTGTGGGGTGTCAGACTGCCCCTAGTGGGGGTTGTCTCCCAGTTAGGCTACTCAGGGGTCAGAGACCCACTTGAGCAGGCAGTCTGTCCCTTCTCGGATCTCAACCTCCGTGTTGGGAGATCCACTGCTCTCTTAAAAGCTGTCAGACAGAGTTGTTTGCGTCTGCAAAAGTTTCTGCTGCTTTTTTTTGTTGTTGTTGTTGTTTAGCTGTGCCATGTCCCCAGAGGTGGAGTCTACAGAAACAGGCAGGTTTCCTTGAGCTGCTGTGAGCTCCACCCAGTTCGAGCTTCCCAGCGGCTTTGTTTACCTACTTAAGCCTCAGCAATGGTGGGTGCCCCTCCCCCAGCCTCGCTGCTGCCTTGGTTAGATCGCAGATTGCTGTGTTAGCAATAAGGGAGGCTCCGTGGGCGTGGAACCCTCCCGGCCAGGTGTGGGATATATTCTCCTGGTCTGCCCATTTGCTTAAAGCGCAGTATTGGGGTGGGAGTTACCCAATTTTCCAGGTGTTGTGTGTCTCAGTTTCCCTGGCTAGGAAACGGGATTCTCTTCCCCCTTGCACTTCCCAGGTGAGGCGATGCCTCGCCCTGCTTCAGCTCTCACTGGTCAGGCTGCAGCCGCTGACCAGCACCGATTGTCTGGCACTCCCTAGTGAGATGACCCCGGTACCTCAGTTGAAAATGCAGAAATCACGGGTCTTCTGTGTCACTCGCGTTGGGAGTTGGAGGCTGGAGCTGTTCCTATTTGGCCATCTTGCTCCGCCCCCCCAATAGTACTATTTTTATATTGTAGACTATTTATTCTTTCTCCCTGTCTTTGGTGCTACTAGGTCTAGTTGTGAGCCTGATTGGACCATGTGCTCTTACTAACCCCTGTGGTTTCTAATCAACCTACAGTTGAACCTACTAATAACAGAAAATTTACCACCTTTAGAAACAGCTCTCTTCATATTTGGACAACTTTGACATAAAGGAGAATTATTTTCCTACTTCTTTAATCTTTCTGATTTATAAAGAAAAAGTGAGGACAGATTGCTAAAAAGGAAATTCCATTTTGGTTACAACTGTTTACAATAAGGGCTATAGTGGAAACGAAATTATAGTGGAAATAAAATGAAGGGAAACTACTCTTCCTTACATACACATACTTTTTTCAGCATGCTCTGAGGGCTGTCCATTTGGCTCCATGGCCTACACTATGTCTTTAATTTCTGGTCCCTTTTTGCACTATTCACTTGCCTTCTTTTTCCATCCACTGTATTGTGCCAAAAAGCAATCCCCCAGTTGTAGGAATGCTGACTTAGAGAGAAGTATTTCCCCACAAATATTTTTCCAAAAACTTCCTAATATTTTCTCTGCCACATATTTTATGCCATATGACCTTTGTCCCATTAATCAAATTTTACATGCCTTCTTAGAAATCTATCTGCTGACTATTTGTCCCAAACAAAAAATTAAAAATAAGATTATTTTGAGGGTAGATATTAAGGGAGGTGGGGGAAAGTATCTGAGATCAATTTATGGATTCTTCTTCTCAATGAGGAGAGAGTGAAAAATTTGACGGTTAATTATTCAAACTTATGTGTGTATGCTGGTGGGTGTAACTGTCTATTCTTTTCTCAATTTACATTAAGTGTAGATCACATTCACAAATACTTATTAACTGAATGATAAATCTTTCCTCAATAATAAAAAGTTCTGATCACAGTTCAGAAAAGAGGGAGGGAATCTGGGGTTACAATTCAATTGCTTGAAAGAAAAAATTAATTCATACAGAAGCTTGTTGCAGAAATAAATTGCCCCTAATGTGTTATTATAAAAAGGCTTTCTTCCAGCTCCCTCCTATTACCTGAAGATGGCATCCTTTTATAAACTAATTTTTCATTACCATGCATCACAGAAATGCATGTCCATTTTGCCAACATACATAATACTACAAAGGTCAAACCACCACGGAAAACCACTTCACCTCACAGAATATATTAAGCAAGAAAATTAAAGGTTATTTATGCCCATCTCAAAGATGACAACAAAAAGAAAAATGGGAATCAAGTCTCATCATACAGCTGTATAACCAGACCTTTAACAAGAATCAGAAGAACATATAAACAGAAGAGATCTTGTCTTAAATGTTAACTTTTGTACTTTATCAAAGAGTGAATTAAAATCCTTCAAAACTTCTGCATGCTAACCTGTGAACCAAAACAAACTGCCAGAATATAAAGTATATTGCTTAAAAATAACTGCATCTAAAAGGAAGTTTTTAAGGAGAAGTTATTCGATAATTACTATTACAATCCCCTGTTTAAAGTGACCCTTTTCAGAGGTTCCATATCTCCCATGACAGTCCTGGGCAAAGAATAACTTCCAGCATTTCAAAAATGTCTCAGAAATGCCAAGTAGCTGATTTGTTCTTGGCTTTGCTCAAGTTATGTGTTTTATAATCCGTTAAAAAATAAAAGCAAATTTAAACTTCATCTACCCTTGGAACAAACTCTAGATATTACATGTGTTTTGTCTACTCTGGCCCACACAGGAACAAAATGTCAGAGATGAGTTTTTAGCGTAGAGAGTAGACATTATAAGACTGTGCTTCATTGAGGCACACTTGAAAAGCAACCAAAATTGTGACTCAGAATATGAAAAGTTTGAAACTAAATCATTTGACAATAACACAAAATGATTTCAGAATGTTCTATGACATGCCTTGTACACCTTAATCATAATAATTCCCTATCTTCTGCAAGACAGTGCCGTTTTATATTCGCCATTCCTGTGCAGAATTTAAAGGTCTTAGGAAACTGGCTTTCACAGGCTCATTCTGGTTTTACCTGCCTTTAAAAGGAAAAAGAAATCCCCTGTTTTTCTGCCATTTCATTTCCTGTATTCATGATTATGCATTTAGACCAGTGTTGGAAAATTACATCCCTAGCAAAAATCCTGGCCCACCACCTGTTTATGTAAATAAAGTTTCATTAGAACATATCCACATTCATTGATTTATGCATTCTCTATGGGTGCTTTTGTACCACAACCACAGGCTTGATATATGTGGCAGAGATCATCTGGTCTATAAAAGCTGCAAATATTTTTTCACCAAAAGTTTGTTGACCCCACAATACAATGTAATAGCCATGCCACTCCAAGAAGGTAAGTTTCATGGTGGCACACACTATGTCTATCTTATTTGTTGCTGTATTCCCTTTCCCTAGAACAATGTCTGGTATATAATTGAGGCTAAATAAATTCCAGTTGATTAATGAGTGAATAAATGTTACCTTGATCACATTCAAGCAGCCAGTCTTTCCATACTCTGATACAAGTGAGACTAGCCTACTCCACTGACCCTACGTCTTTCAGTCACTTGAGTCATGGAGCCTGGACAAGGAGAATGGAAGGTAATCAGGGATGGAGAAGCAGCCAGTGGCTTAACATCTGAATCACACTGTTTTCATTGACCATGCAGAGGGAAAACTCCTTAAAGTTTTGTTTTGTTTTTCTGTGCAGTGCTGAGCACGGAAGAAGCAGAATTCAGTAATTAACACACATATTATTGTTGTTGTTGTTATGATAATCAGAACAGCAATTATCTAATTTGGTCACTGCTCTGTAAAAATCCTTTCTGATCACAAACACCAACTTTGCTCCCTTCTATTCTTAAGGCACAAAACAAATAGGAGGTATCTCCTAACTTAGTTCTTCAAAGGATAAATGCTGATGAAATAGAGGATTCTTTAAAGTCAGAAATTAATTATAACAAATGATTAAGAGATAGTGATACAGAATATAAAGATATGAACACTGGATTTTCTAACCTTTGCTACAATAGTTTCAATCAAAGTGTGAACTTATATACCTAACTGCAGGAGATTAAAAGAAAATGCGTATACCCAAACCAGAAAAATATTAACAGAAAAAAACAAACAACTATAGGCCAATATATTTTATAAATACAGACATACAATTCTAAACAAATGCTAGCAAAAAAAAAAAAAAAAAAAAAAAACCCAAAAATATGAAAAAAAAAAAACTTAAAAAAAAAAACAGGAAATATATCCCAAATGCAA
>NW_022297295.1:4865-12502 GCF_002776525.5 Piliocolobus tephrosceles
AAAAAAAAAAAAAAAAAAAAATCCAGCAATATGCAAAAAGAAATACTTAGCACAACAACATGGGATCTATCCCAACATGCAAGGGTGATTCAACATACACAAGTAAATCAATGCAATATACCATATTAATGACATTAAGAACAAAAATCCCATGATGTTCTCAATAGATGCAGAAAAACTGACAAATTTCAACATCTTTTCACCACGAAACAATCAGCAAATTAGTAACAGAAGAAAATGTCTTTAACCTAATAAAGAGCAAGTATGAGAACCTAGAACGAATATCATACTTAACGGTAAAACAATGAAAGCTTTCTCACTAAGATCAGGAACAAGAAAAAGCTGCTTGCTCTCCCCATTTTTATTCAATATTGTAGTAAGGTTCTAGCCAGAATATGTAACAGAAGAAATAAATCATCCAAATTATAAAGAAGTAAAGCATCTCTTCTCACAGATGACATGACCTTATGTACACAGAAACTCATGAGGATTCCACAAAAACTATTATAAATAATAAACAAATTGAGCATGTTTTCAGGATACAATGTTAATATCAAAACTTAAGCTCCTGTAATCAAGATTGTGTGATTCTGACATACGGAGAGTCATATATGTCAAATAAATATAATTGAAAGTGTAGAAATAAACCAACACATTTATGGTAAAGAATAGTATTTTTGACTGTAAGCAAGACAGTCAGTAGAGGAGAAAAGGGTAGAGGACTACCATGTTTCATTCTGTTGATATGCATATTAAAGCCTATGTAAGTTAAAATCAGGCTCAAGGATATTTCACTCATGCAAATCAGTGTTTTAAAACCATTTCTATCAGAGGATGAAAACAGTTTTAAGAATACATATGCTTCTTGGGAGCCAAGATGGCTGACTGCATGCAGCCAGGAAGAACTTCTGCCACCAAGAGACAAGACTGTCAAGAGGACCAGACAACTCTGAGAAGATCTTTGGAAGGAAGACATTGAGAGTGGGTGGAAGGAGAATGCAGACCCTGAGCTGAAGAAGTTGGGAAGCATGGGGTTGCTGAACACAAGAACTCTTTCCTGGTCCTGAGTGGCTCTGGGTAAGGGGTGAATTAAATAGGAATGGAGTGTCCCACTATCACCATGGACTGAGAGAGTCCTAGCTGCAGGAGACCACACAACTCCCCAAGACATTCAAGCTGTCAGGGATTGCTGCTTGGAGAGTTGGAAGGGATGGTACTGGAGACTGCACGAGCCCACAGGGTTTGACACGGGAACAGCTGCAGTGGAATACAGCTAGGAACACCAACCCAAGGCTTGCCACACGCCTCTAGGTGGCTTTGGCCTTTGTTGACTATCAGACCTGGACAGCAGAAAAAGAGCCAGTCTGATCTCAGTGCCTCCCTGTCTGCCAGCCTCTCCTGGGGTCCTTGCCTGGCCACACCTGCTTGCCGTGAAACCTCAGAAGTCTAACTGGGTAGCTTGCCAGCAATCACTGTCATAGCTCTTTCACTGGCAGACCCTGCCTACAGAGCAGAGAGATTTTGCAGATGGGCCCCCACCAGCATGCACCTGCCCACAGCCTTTGCCCACCACTTTGCCAACATGAACTGACCCACAGAAACCACCAATGCTTTGCCAGCACATGTGTGCACACCATCTCCACCTCCACCTCGACAGCCACGGGCACGCAAAGCTCAGGGCACATTCCCTCACCCTCTCTTTTTCCAGTCTTGGCACCTGGGCACATCCACAGCATGCAAAAGCTGCGCCCAACAGCCATGAGGGGAAATAAAAATAAATAAATAAATAAATAAATAAATAAATACAACCATGGCTATCGCCGGGACTCCACAAGGCTGACAGGTGGGTGCTTCTCAAGCACCATGCCAATGGAACACTTTTCCCCTGGCCATGTAATTCAACCCGGTCTGAACCAGGGAAAGAATACAAGGATTAAAGGGACCCACTAGCACTGAGCAAGGGGTTCTTTCCCCAGGACCTGCCCATTATTGCCCTTTAAATTCTTTTTATTTTCTTTTATTTCTCCTCCCCTTTTCTAAGTGAGAGGGCTCCTCCTCTGCAGCACTCTGTTTTTGATAGGGTAGTTAATGGATTAACGATCCCAGCTGGCTGATTACTGCAAATTCGGCAGGGCCCATTTGAGACAAACAGCCCCTGAAATATCTTTTAATTCCCAAACTTGACTCCAAGTTGCTGGCTGAGGCCCTAGAAAGAAAAATAAGCTCTGAGGGATCCAAAGCCAGGCAAAAGGCACAATGTAAATGGGCAGGACCAATTCCTGCCCACTGAACCCCTCAGCCTCCACCACATGGAAGGAGGCCATGCTCCATGGCATAAACAGGCCCAGGAAACTCAAAGGTTGTTGACAGCAGAATAAAACAGAGGTACAGGTGAGGGAGGTTAATTTCCTATTCTCTAGGTCTTCCCTGCTACATGGGTGCATACCGCATTGATACCTATGGCCAGCACCTGTGAAGTTCGCCAGGAATCAGGGATACAAAGATGGAAGAGAAAGGGATGATCACTTTCTCTCTCCATCACACCCCGAGTTTTCACTAAAAGAAGTGAGGAAAATGAGAGACACCTCTATTTTCTGTCTTTCAGAATGAGCCATCAGCTCTCTTCACCACCCCCAGCTTATACACCTCTGGGTTGTATCCTGCTTTGACATTCAGAATCTGGAGGAAAAATGCCTCCTAGCCCTCTGCTCAAAGGTTTGGCAAAATTGTGAAAGATGAGGTTTGCCTCAGGAAGTAACTATTTGTTTCAATACCGTCCATCAGTTAGAACTTTTCTGTACATGTGAGGACAGATGGTCTGAAGCATCATATTGTTGCAGAACTTTTCCTTAGTTCAGCTAAAGATGGGGTCCTTGCCACAGGGCCATGAAAATCTAGGATCATAGACAATTTGAAGGGTAAGGTAGGATTTTATTGGGGTGAAAAGGGAGATAAAAAGAAAACAGGGACCCTACGCAAAGCCAGAGTCCCTGCTGGTGCACTTCCTGCCTCACAGTTTGAACCCCAGGTTCCACACAGAAAGAGGGGTCAGACTCCTCCATGCTGAAAACTGCACAAACTTCTGCAGCTCCACCCCAGTATGCACCCCTCTCAGTGTGCAGGCCAGCTGGAGTTTTGCCAGGTAGCCCTTCCCACCTGTCTCATTTCCCCCTCTAAAGAAGTACATCCAACTGACATTAGAATAAAAAATATAGATAAGGATGAAGACCAACCTTAACTGCTTCCTGGAGATGGTGGCACTGTTTTGGGAGAAGCAGCAGTCACAGCTCCCTCAGAGATATATCTAAGGGTTTCCAGTAGAAGGGGCCATCGTCCAAGGCTTTGGTTGTATGATCGTTTGGAATTTGATGGCCTGAAGTCAAGAAGGAATAAACCAGGTTATTAGAAAACAGGCAACAAAATGCAACAAGGAAAGGGGTAAGGACAGCTCATAAATCCTAAGGCCTTTTTCCAGTTTGCACAGGAAGAGGGAGGTCAAAAGCCCTACTGGAAAAAAAAAAAGAAAGAAAGAAAAAAAAAACAAAAAAAAAAACTTTACCCTTTAGCCAACATATTGGGCTTCTATGTTCCCTTCCCCTGAGCCCAATCCTAAACCAACCAGTTTAAGGATTGGGAAATTAACTCTTTCTAGTTTGGAAGATGCATGGGTAGTGTCCCATAGTAAAAAGACATTTCCTATCTGTGAAGATAGAACCGAGGAGAAGAAAAAAATAATAATAATGATGTTTTTTTCAAAGGAGTCCCAGAGGTTCAGAATGCATTCAAAAGGGGTACAGACTGGGCCGGGCACGGTGGCTCATGCCTGTAATCCCAGCACTTTGGGAGGCCAAGGCCGGTGGATTACCTGAGGTCAGCAATTTGAGACCAGCCTGAACAGCATAGCGAAACACAGTCTCTGCTAAAAACATATACACACACACACACACACAAAATTAGCCAGATGTGATGGATGCCTGTGATCCCAACTACTCGGGAGGCTGAGGCAGGAGAATTGCTTGAACTCGGAAGGCAGAGGTTGCAATGAGCCGAGATTGCACCATTGCACTCCAGCCTGGGTGACAGAGCAAGACTCCATCTCAGAAGAAAGGGGGATACGGACTGAAGATGAATGCTTACCCCTACAGAAAGGCAGATACACAGGGTATGTGAGGGAGAGAAGAAAGAACATCCTCTTTCCCTCTTCCATCCTTGCATCCCTGAGTCCTGGTAACCTTGGCAGGTGCCACCATGAGTGCCAAAACGGCTTGCACACATGAAATCAGGGCTGCCTAGGGAGTAGGAATCATCCACTCTTACCCATGTATGCCCTATCTCCCCTGCTATCAGTAACTTTGAATTCCCCAAAATTCATTTACGCCATGGCCTTTATCCATGACATGGGAAGCTTAAGCTTAGCTTGATCGGCAGGAGTTAGCCATGCTTAACTGTACTGTGCCCTTTTAACCTATGTTGTCATCTGCCTCTGGATCCCTTAGATATACTTTTCTTTCCTAGGGCTTTGACCCAAAGTTTGGAATTGAGTTTGGGGAAAAACGTGTCTGGGGGGTGGGAGGGTTGCATGGACTTCTTATCATAAGCTGAATGCTAAGGTGAAGCTGTGGAACTGAGCCCTCCTCCAGCAAGAAAGAGAAAAGGATGTCTTGTGACACACCAAGATAACTGGTAGCTATAGTTACGCTTGCTAGGATTTGGGTGCATGGTACCTGACCTTGGTTAGCTCCCTTGGTCTCACTTTCCCAAAACAAAACCTTGGAGTGATGGGCGTCCTATCACCTGGCAGGTCTTGCAAGATTAAATTGCTCAGAACTAGAATATTAACCCAGATTTCTACATTACCCATCCCTTTTGTTATTTCTGAGTTGTAGTTGCATATCGCTGATTGTTTCACAGGAACAAACAGGGTTAGTCTAAGAATGTAGGCAAAAACTTAAAAACAACTAATAAGCTTAGAATTTAATGACAAATGCATAATAAGTTTTAAAACATATTTTTTCTCTCTCCAGTTCTCATTTTTGTTAAAAAAAAAAAATCATCATAGGACTGAGTGGCTTGCAAAGTAGACCTTATATTTATTTATTTATTTATTTATTTATTTATTTATTTATTTATTTTGCGTTTCAATTGGCTTATTTTTTAATCAGCAAATTCTGAATTAGCTCATTTTAGAACTGAAACGACATAGTTCTTTCAATTGTAAAGAACTAAAAACAGTGTTCACCAATTTGAGATGGTTTGGAAAGCAGATGTAGTAGGATTACACTTTCACAGAAATCTTAATGAGGAATAGCCAACACAGTAGTTCCTAGTTAAGTAGTGCTATTCTAGGAATTATACTGTTTCTCATAAATCCTAAAGAAATATATCCATAGAAAACAGTCCCTTTACCATGGTGATCTTGTCTAGGATGCTTAACCTCTAGGCCTCAAATTCTTTATCTCTAAAGATGAGAATAATAATAGTAACTACTTCATGGGGCTGCTATGAGAAGTAAATGAAATAATATATGCAAAGTTGTTAGAATTAGATCTAGCACATAAGACTTTAAAATGTCAGCTATTGAGCTGGATATTTTCTTTCTTTTCTTATTTTTTTTTAGCAGAGTCTCACTCTGTCACCCAGGCTAGAGTGCAGTGGTGTGATCTTGGCTCACTGCAACCTCTGCCTCCAGGTTCAAGCAATTCTCCTGCCTCAGCCTCCTGAACACCTTGGACTACAGGTGCACACCAGCACATCTGGCTAATTTTGTATTTTTGGTAGAGATGGGGTTTCACCATGTTGTTCAGGCTGGTCTTGAACTCCTGACTTTGTGATTCGCCTGCCTCGGCCTCCCAAAATGCTGGGATTACAGGCATGAGCCACTGTTTCTGGCCGAGCTGGACATATTCCTTCTTTTTGTTTTATTATTATACTTTAAGTTCTAGGGTACATGTGCACAACGTGCAGGCTTCTTACATATGTATACATGTGCCATGTTGGTGTGCTGCACCCATTAACTCGTCATTTACATTAGGCATATCTCCTAATGCTATCCCTCCCGCCCTCTGCATGCCATGACAGGCCCCGGTGTGTGATGTTCCCCTTCCTGTGTCCAAGTGTTCTCATTGTTCAATTCTCACCTATGAGTCAGAACATGCAGTGTTTGGTTTTTTGTCCTTGCAATAGTTTGCTGAGAATGATGGTTTCCAGTTGCATCCAGGTCCCTACAAAGGACATGAACTCATCCTTTTCTATGGCTGCGTAGCATTCCATGGTGTATATGTGCCACATTTTCTTTTTTTTTCTTTTTTTATTTTTTTATTTTTATTTTATTTTATTTTATTTTATTTTATTTTATTTTATTTTATTTTATTATTATACTTTAAGTTCTAGGGTACATGTGCATAACGTGCAGGTTTGTTACATATGTATACTTGTGCCATGTTGGTGTGCTGCACCTATCAACTCGTCAGCACCCATCAATTCGTCATTTATATCAGGTATAACTCCCAATGCAATCCCTCCCCCCTCCCCCACCATGATAGGCCCCGATGTGTGATGTTCCCCTTCCCGAGTACAAGTGATGTCATTGTTCAGTTCCCACCTATGAGTGAGAACATGCGGTGTTTGGTTTTCTGTTCTTGTGATAGTTTGCTAAGAATGATGGTTTCCAGCTGCATCCATGTCCCTACAAAGGACGCAAACTCATCCTTTTTTATGGCTGCATAATATTCCATGGTGTATATGTGCCACATTTTCTTAATCCAGTCTGTCACAGATGGACATTTGGGTTGATTCCAAGTCTTTGCTATTGTGAATAGTGCCGCAATAAACATACGTGTGCATGTGTCTTTTTAGCAGCATGATTTATAATCCTTTGGGTATATACCCAGTAGTGGGATGGCTGGGTCATATGGTACATCTAGATCTAGATCCTTGAGGAATCGCCATACTGTTTTCCATAATGGTTGAACTAGTTTACAGTCCCACCAACTGTCAACATTAGACAGATCAACGAGACAGAAAGTTAACAAGGATATCCAGGAATTGAACTCATCTCTGCACCAAGCGGACCTAATAGACATCTATAGAACTCTCCACCCCAAATCAACAGAATATACATTCTTCTCAGCACCACATCGCACTTATTCCAAAACTGACCACATAATTGGAAGAAAAGCACTCCTTAGCAAATGTAAAAGAACAGAAATTATAACAAACTGTCTCTCAGACCACAGTGCAATCAAACTAGAACTCAGGACTAAGAAACTCAATCAAAACCGCTCAACTACATGGAAACTGAACAACCTGCTCCTGAATGACTAATGGGTACATAACGAAATGAAGGCAGAAATAAAGATGTTCTTTGAAACCAATGAGAACAAAGATACAACATACCAGAATCTCTGGGACACATTTAAAGCAGTGTGTAGAGGGAAATTTATAGCACTAAATGCCCACAAGAGAAAGCAGGAAAGATCTAAAATTGACACTCTAACATCACAATTAAAAGAACTAGAGAGGGCCGGGCGCGGTGGCTCAAGCCTGTAATCCCAGCACTTTGGGAGGCCGAGACGGGCGGATCACGAGGTCAGGAGATCGAAACCATCCTGGCTAACACAGTGAAACCCCATCTCTAC
>NW_022297296.1:0-2402 GCF_002776525.5 Piliocolobus tephrosceles
GCACCCATCAATTCATCATTTATATCAGGTATAACTCCCCAATGCAATCCCTCCCCCCTCCCCCCTCCCCATGATAGGCCCCAGTGTGTGATGTTCCCCTTCCCGAGTCCAAGTGAGCTCATTGTTCAGTTCCCACCTATGAGTGAGAACATGCGGTGTTTGGTTTTCTCTTCTTGTGATAATTTGCTAAGAATGATGGTTTCCAGCTGCATCCATGTCTCTACAAAGGACGCAAACTCATCCTTTTTTATGGCTGCATAGTATTCCATGGTGTATATGTGCCACATTTTCTTAATCCAGTCTGTCACTGATGGACATTTGGGTTGATTCCAAGTCTTTGCTATTGTGAATAGTGCTGCAATAAACATACATGTGCATGTGTCTTTGTAGTAGAATAATTTATAATCCTTTGGGTATATACCCAGTAGTGGGATGGCTGGGTCATATGGTACATCTAGTTCTAGATCCTTGAGGAATCGCCATACTGTTTTCCATAATGGTTGAACTAGTTTACAATCCCACCAACAGTGTAAAAGTGTTCCTATTTCTCCACATCCTCTCCAACACCTATTGTTTCCTGATTTTTTAATGATTGCCATTCTAACTGGTGTGAGATGGTATCTCATTGTGGTTTTGATTTGCATTTCTCTGATGGCCAGTGATGATGAGCATTTTTTCATGTGTCTGTTGGCTGTATGAATGTCTTCTTTTGAGAAATGTCTGTTCATATCCTTTCCCCACTTTTGGATGGGGTTGTTTGTTTTTTTCTTGTATATTTGCTTGAGTTCTTTGTAGATTCTGGAAATTAGCCCTTTGTCAGATGAGTAGATTGCAAAAATTTTCTCCCATTCTGTAGGTTGCCTGTTCACTCTGATGGTAGTTTCTTTTGCTGTGCAGAAGCTCTTTAGTTTAATGAGATCCCATTTGTCAATTTTGGCTTTTGCTGCCGTTGCTTTTGGTGTTTTAGACATGAAGTCCTTGCCCATGCCTATGTCCTGAATGGTACTACCTAGATTTTCTTCTAGGGTTTTTATGGTATTAGGTCTAACATTTAAGTCTCTAATCCATCTTGAATTAATCTTCATATAAGGAGTAAGGAAAGGATCCAGTTTCAGCTTTCTACTTATGGCTAGCCAATTTTCCCAGCACCATTTATTAAATAGGGAATCCTTTCCCCATTTCTTGTTTTTGTCAGGTTTGTCAAAGATCAGATGGTTGTAGATGTGTGGCATTATTTCTGAAGGCTCCGTTCTGTTCCATTGGTCTATATCTCTGTTTTGGTACCAGTACCATGCTGTTTTGGTTACTGTAGCCTTGTAGTATAGTTTGAAGTCAGGTAGCGTGACGCCTCCGGCTTTGTCCTTTTGACTTAGGATTGTCTTGGCAATACGGGCTCTTTTTTGGTTCCATATGAACTTTAAAGCAGTTTTTTCCAATTCGGTGAAGAAACTCATTGGTAGCTTGATGGGGATGGCATTGAATCTATAAATAACCTTGGGCAGTATGGCCATTTTCACGATATTGATTCTTCCTATCCATGAGCATGGTATGTTCTTCCATTTGTTTGTGTCCTCTTTGATTTCACTGAGCAGTGGTTTGTAGTTCTCCTTGAAGAGGTCCTTTACATCCCTTGTAAGTTGGATTCCTAGGTATTTTATTCTCTTTGAAGCAATTGTGAATGGAAGTTCATTCCTGATTTGGCTCTCTGCTTGTCTGTTACTGGTGTATAAGAATGCTTGTGATTTTTGCACATTAATTTTGTATCCTGAGACTTTGCTGAAGTTGCTTATCAGCTTAAGAAGATTTTGGGCTGAGACGATGGGGTTTTCTAAATACACAATCATGTCATCTGCAAACAGGGACAATTTGACTTCCTCTTTTCCTAACTGAATACCCTTGATTTCTTTCTCTTGCCTGATTGCCCTAGCCAGAACTTCCAACACTATGTTGAATAGGAGTGGTGAGAGAGGGCATCCCTGTCTTGTGCCAGTTTTCAAAGGGAACTTTTCCAGTTTTTGCCCATTCAGTATGATATTAGCTGTGGGTTTGTCATAAATAGCTCTTATTATTTTGAGGTACGTTCCATCAATACCGAATTTGTTGAGCGTTTTTAGCATGAAGGGCTGTTGAATTTTGTCAAAAGCCTTTTCTGCATCTATTGAGATAATCATGTGGTTCTTGTCTTTGGTTCTGTTGATATGCTGGATTACGTTGATTGATTTGCGAATGTTGAACCAGCCTTGCATCCCAGGGATGAAGCCCACTTGATCATGGTGGATAAGCTTTTTGATGTGCTGCTGAATCCGGTTTGCCAGTATTTTATTGAGGATTTTTGCATCGATGTTCATCAGGGAGATTGGTCTAAAATTCTCTTTTTTTGTTGTGTCTCTGCCAGGCTTTGG
>NW_022297296.1:2502-4180 GCF_002776525.5 Piliocolobus tephrosceles
TAGAATTCAGCTGTGAATCCATCTGGTCCTGGGCTTTTTTTGGTGGGTAGGCTATTAATTGTTGCCTCAATTTCAGAGCCTGCTATTGGTCTATTCAGGGATTCAACTTCTTCCTGGTTTAGTCTTGGAAGAGTGTACGTGTCCAGGAAATTATCCATTTCTTCTAGATTTTCTAGTTGATTTGCGTAGAGGTGTTTATAGTATTCTCTGATGGTAGTTTGTATTTCTGTGGGGTCAGTGGTGATATCCCCTTTATCATTTTTATTGCATCTATTTGATTCTTCTCTCTTTTCTTCCTTAATAGTCTTGCTAGCGGTCTGTCAATTCTGTTGATTTTTTCAAAAAACCAACTCCTGGAATCATTTTTTTGGAGGGTTTTTTTGTGTCTCTATCTCCTTCAGTTCTGCTCTAGTCTTAGTTATTTCTTGCCTTCTGCTAGCTTTTGAATGTGTTTGCTCTTGCTTCTCCAGTTCTTTTAATTGTGATGTTAGAGTGTCAATTTTAGATCTTTCCAGCTTTCTCTTGTGGGCATTAAGTGCTATAAATTTCCCTCTACACACTGCTTTAAATGTGTCCCAGAGATTCTGGTATGTTGTATCTTTGTTCTCATTGGTTTCAAAGAACATCTTTATTTCTGCCTTCATTTCATTATGTGCCCAGTAGTCATTCAGGAGCAGGTTGTTCAGTTTCCATGTAGTTGAGTGGTTTTGATTGAGTTTCTTAGTCCTGAGTTCTAGTTTGATTTCACTTGGTCTGAGAGAGAGTTTGTTATAATTTCTGTTTTTTACATTTGCTGATGAGTGCTTTACTTCCAATTATGTGGTCATTTTTGGAATAAGTGCGATGTGATGCTGAGAAGAATGTATATTCTGTTGATTTTGGGTGGAGAGTTCTATAGATGTCTATTAGGTCTGCTTGCTGCAGAGATGAGTTCAATTCCTGGATATCCTTGTTAACTTTCTGTCTCGTTGATCTGTCTATTGTTGACAGTGGAGTGTTGAAGTCTCCCATTATTATTGTATAAGAGTCTAAGTCTCTTTGTAAGTCTCTAAGGACTTGCTTTATGAATTTGGGTGCTCCTGTATTGGGTGCATATATATTTAGGATAGTTAGATCTTCCTGTTGAATTGATCCTTTTACCATTATGTAATGGCCTTCTTTGTCTCTTTTGATCTTTGATGGTTTAAAGTCTCTTTTATCAGAGACTAGGATTGCAACCCCTGCTTTTTTTTATTCTCCATTTGCTTGGAAGATCTTCTTCCATCCCTTTATTTTGAGCCTATGTATGTCTCTGCATGTGAGATGGGTCTCCTGATTACAGCAGACTGATGGGTCTTGACTCTTTATCCAGTTTTCCAGTCTGTGTCTTTTAATTGGAGCATTTAGTCCATTTACATTTAAGGTTAATATTGTTATGTGTGAACTTGATCCTGCCATTATGATATTAACTGGTTATTTTGCTCGTTAGTTGATGCAGTTTCTTCCTAGCCTTGATGGTCTTTACATTTTGGTATGTTTTTGCAATGGCTGGTACCGGTTGTTCCTTTCCATATTTAGGGCTTCCTTCAGGGTCTCTTGTAAGGCAGGCCTGGTGATGACAAAATCTCTAAGCATTTGCTTATCTGTAAAGGATTTTATTTCTCCTTCACTTATGAAACTTAGTTTGGCTGGATATGAA
>NW_022297297.1:0-1333 GCF_002776525.5 Piliocolobus tephrosceles
TTTATTTATATATGTTTCTTTCCTTTGTGTTTTTCTCTTTGGCCTACCGATTATTTAGGAATATTGTTTAATTTTAAGTATTTTAAGAGTTCCCTGTTGTGATTTTTAGTTTGATTTCTCTGTAGTCAGGGAATACACTCTATATAATTTGACATCCTTTAAATGTATTGAGATTTGTTTTATGGCCCAGGATATAGTTTTTCTTTTCTTTTTTTCTTTTTTTTTTTGGTATATGTTTCTGGGCCCTTGAAAATGATAAACTTTTTGCCATTTTTGGTGAATATTCTATAGATGTTCATTGGGTACTCTTGGTTAATGGTGTTCCTGACTCCTTTTATTGTCATGGCTGAATTTCTGTCTAGTTAATTTATTAATTGCTGAAAGAAGGGTATTGAAATCTGCAGCTACTATTGTGAATTTGTCTAATTTCTTTCAAGTTCTATTTTTGTGTCACATATTTTGCAACTCCATTGTTTGTTGCATACATGTATAAGGTTACTGTATGCCCTTGACTGGTTGATGCTTTTATTGTTATGATATATCCCTCTGTGATAATTTTCTTTGTTCTGTAGTCTTCTTTATCCGATGTTAATATAGCCTCTCTGGCTTTCTTTTGATTAATGTTTTCATGGCATGCCTTTTCAATCCTTTAACTTCTAACCTGCCTCCCTTTTTGTATTTGTAGTGAGATTCTTTTAGGCAACATAATATTAAGTGCAGTCTTATTTTTTTAGTTCATTCTCCCTATTTTTGTGTTTTAGTTGGTTTATTTAGACTATTTACATCTAAAGTAATTATTGATTTATTTGTGCTAATTCCACCATTCAATTTTGGCATTTGTTTGCTTACTCTGGTTTTTGTTTCTCTATTTTGTTTGTTGGCTTGCCTTCCTGTATGTTACCCAAATCAAGCATCACAATTCCATTTCGACATATCTATAGTGTTTTGGAATATCTTTTATGATAGCTACTTTAAAATATTTCTAACATCTTTGTCACCTCATTTTTGACATGTTTTGACTATCTTTTTACACTCATCTTGATATCGTCTTGCTTCTTGAGGTGGCAAATACTTTTCCATTGAAACCTGAACATTTTGAGCACTGTGAGACTCGGATAACATGCAAACTTTCTGTCTTACCTGACTTTTTTCTGTTACCATCTGACAAAGGAAAAAGTGAGCTACTTTCTTACTGCCCAATGAGGATAATGAGGATAGAAGTCCAGACTTCCTGCTTGATCTCTATTATTAATAAGGTCTGTAGTTCCTTTTCTCCGCTAGGTGGTTGTAGGGAGTGCTAGTTCCCACTAGGTCTTACTGATACTGCCCTGGA
>NW_022297300.1:0-813 GCF_002776525.5 Piliocolobus tephrosceles
AAAGAGGACACAAACAAATGGAAGAACATACCATGCTCATGGATAGGAAGAATCAATATCGTGAAAATGGCCATACTGCCCAAGGTTATTTATAGATTCAATGCCATCCCCATCAAGCTACCAATGAGTTTCTTCACCGAATTGGAAAAAACTGCTTTAAAGTTCATATGGAACCAAAAAAGAGCCCGTATTGCCAAGACAATCCTAAGTCAAAAGGACAAAGCCGGAGGCGTCACGCTACCTGACTTCAAACTATACTACAAGGCTACAGTAACCAAAACAGCATGGTACTGGTACCAAAACAGAGATATAGACCAATGGAACAGAACGGAGCCTTCAGAAATAATGCCACACATCTACAACCATCTGATCTTTGACAAACCTGAGAAAAACAAGAAATGGGGAAAGGATTCCCTATTTAATAAATGGTGCTGGGAAAATTGGCTAGCCATAAGTAGAAAGCTGAAACTGGATCCTTTCCTTACTCCTTATACGAAGATTAATTCAAGATGGATTAGAGACTTAAATGTTAGACCTAATACCATAAAAACCCTAGAAGAAAATCTAGGTAGTACCATTCAGGACATAGGCATGGGCAAGGACTTCATGTCTAAAACACCAAAAGCAACGGCAGCAAAAGCCAAAATTGACAAATGGGATCTAATTAAACTAAAGAGCTTCTGCACAGCAAAAGAAACTACCATCAGAGTGAACAGGCAACCTACCGAATGGGAGAAAATTTTTGCCATCTACTCATCTGACAAAGGGCTAATTTCCAGAATCTACAAAGAACTCAAACAAATATACAAGAAA
>NW_022297300.1:913-3590 GCF_002776525.5 Piliocolobus tephrosceles
GGCTAATTTCCAGAATCTACAAAGAACTCAAACAAATATACAAGAAACTTCTGAATTCTTAATGTCCTTTGCAAATTTTATGTTTGCTACAATTTTTTTCTCATTAGTCTTTCCTTACGTGTGCATTTATTTAGATAAACTACCAACTCCTTAATATTTGTAATTAAACATCTAAATATATTAATTTTAAAGTCATTTTTGGAGACAATAGATGACCTTCGAATTCATGATGAACACGTGGTCTATGTTGTTTCTAGGGGGTGTGTTTGGGGGCGGGGAGGGGGAGGTGTGTGTAGGACCTGCAAGTACTGGCAATGTGCTGTTGGTTATTTAGTGAGGTAGGAGTAGTTAAAAAAAAAAAAAAAAAAAAAAAAAAAAAAAAAAAAACTCTACATATAGGTAACAGCTGTTCTTTCCTGTTTCTGGTAGCTGAGTCTATGCTATGGCCAAAAGAAATAAGTAAAACAAAAGCTTCTCACATCGAATTTATAGGAGACACAACCTTGTTTTTGTTTTGTGTTATACTACCTTTTTATTAATTATTGCTCTTCACCTTTAAATATCAGATAAAAAATTTCCCTAGCCTTACATAGTTCCATGTCTTTATTTCCTAAGTATTATTTTACATGTGTGCTAAGAAAGGGTAAAATAGCATAGGTCTAGAATAAACACTGAATTGGCTCTCCAGTGGTTATTCTAAGCCACTTTGAAAACCAACTTGACATGGACAAGAGCCAGAAGAATTCGGTATCACTGATGGCATTTAAAAGAAGTACAAGAAAAGTCATGTTTAAATAGTAAAATCCGGAACATGTACTAAGGGAGTAACAAATTTTGTTAAGCCCTTTAACTAGAGACTTATTTACAAGAAATACAATTATTCACAGAGGTATAACAAAAACTGTTTGTCAAATCTCGGCATTCTTAATGTTAAATCTCACTGTTGGCCTTTTCTCTTGTCATAAAGAGAAAAATACATTATTTGACATTCGAGAACAAACATCAGTAACATTTGTATCTAATAATGGTAACGAAATTTAATTAGGAACGTGACAGATTTTGGAAATCCGGTGTTACAAAAGCATTCCTTTAATAAAATAATGAAAATAAATGCGTAATAAAACACCTAGTATGTGTGTATACATGTGTATGTGTATGTGCAATCTGGAAGCTTTTAATGAAGGAAAATATATTTTAACAATATCATATTACAATATTTTAATTTGAAGGTATTTTCTGATAGACAAACGTTTTTGTGTACTTCTCTGGTGATATATCTATCTTTGGAAATAATTTGGCTCATATTTCAGGCTTAATTAGCAAATCAAGTATAAATCTCCATTGTATAAATTCATCTACGAAACACTCAAATCCATAAGAAGTCAATATTTAAAATTTTAATTAAATATAGCCTTGTAACACTGTAGCGTATTATTATTTTTTCTTTTTTTTTATTATTATTATACTTTAAGTTCTAGGGTACATGTGCATAACGTGCAGGTTTGTTACATATGTATACTTGTGCCATGTTGGTGTGCTGCACCCATCAACTCATCAGCACCCATCAACTCGCCATTTACATCAGGTGTAACTCCCAATGCAATCCCTCCCCCCTCCCCATGATAGGCCCCGGTGTGTGACGTTCCCCTTCATGAGTCCAAGTGATCTCATTGTTCAGTTCTCACCTATGAGTGAGAACATGCACTGTTTGGTTTTCTGTTCTTGCGATAGTTTGCTGAGAATGATGGTTTCCAGCTGCATCCATGTCCCTACAAAGGACGCAGACTCATCCTTTTTTATGGCTGCATAGTATTCCATGGTGTATATGTGCCACATTTTCTTAATCCAGTCTGTCACTGATGGACATTTGGGTTGATTCCAAGTCTTTGCTATTGTGAATAGTGCCGCAATAAACATACATGTGCATGTGTCTTTATAGCAGCATGATTTATAATCCTTTGGGTATATACCCAGTAGTGGGATGGCTGGGTCATATGGAACTTCTAGTTCTAGATCCTTGAGGAATTGCCATACCGTTTTCCATAATGGTTGAACTAGTTTACAATCCCACCAACAGTGTAAAAGTGTCCCTATTTCTCCACATCCTCTCCAGCGCCTGTTGTTTCCTGACTGCCATGCTCATGGATAGGAAGAATCAATATCGTGAAAATGGCCATACTGCCCAAGGTCATTTATAGATTCAGTGCTGTCCCCATCAAGCTACCAATGAGTTTCTTCACAGAATTGGAAAAAACTGCTTTAAAGTTCGTATGGAACCAAAAAAGAGCCCTCATTGCCAAGACAATCCTAAGTCAAAAGAATAAAGCTGGAGGCATCACACTACCTGACTTCAAACTATACTACAAGGCTACAGTAACCAAAACAGCATGGTACTGGTACCAAAACAGAGATATAGACCAATGGAACAGAACAGAGTCCTCAGAAATAATACCACACACCTACAGCCATCTGATCTTTGACAAATCTGAGAAAAACAAGAAATGGGGAAAGGATTCCCTATTTAATAAATGGTGCTGGGAAAATTGGCTAGCCATAAGTAGAAAGCTGAAACTGGATCCTTTCCTTACTCCTTTTATGAAAATTAATTCAAGATGGATTAGAGACTTAAATGTTAGACCTAATACCATAAAAACCCTAGAAGAAAACCTAGGTAGTA
>NW_022297301.1:0-1166 GCF_002776525.5 Piliocolobus tephrosceles
TATAATTTCTGTTCTTTTACATTTGCTGAGGAGTGCTTTACTTCCAATTATGTGGTCAATTTTGGAATAAGTGCGATGTGGTGCTGAGAAGAATGTATATTCTGTTGACTTGGGGTGGAGAGTTCTATAGATGTCTGTTAGGTCCACTTGGTGCAGAGATGAGTTCAATTCCTGGATATCCTTGTTAACTTTCTGTCTCGTTGATCTGTCTAATGTTGACAGTGGAGTGTTGAAGTCTCCCATTATTATTGTATGGGAGTCTAAGTCTCTTCGTAAGTCTCTAAGGACTTGCTTTATGAATCTGGGTGCTCCTGTATTGGGTGCATATATATTTAGGATAGTTAGCTCTTCCTGTTGAATTGATCCCTTTACCATTATGTAATGGCCTTCTTTGTTTCTTTTGATCTTTGATGGTTTAAAGTCTGTTTTATCAGAGACTAGGATTGCAACCCCTGCATTTTTTTGTTCTCCATTTGCTTGGTAGATCTTCCTCCATCCCTTTATTTTGAGCCTATGTATGTCTCTGCATGTGAGATGGGTCTCCTGAAGACAGCAGACTGATGGGTCTTGACTCTTTATCCAGTTTGCCAGTCTCTGTCTTTTAATTGGAGCATTTAGTCCATTAACATTTAAGGTTAATATTGTTATGTGTGAACTTGATCCTGCCATTATGATACTAACTGGTTATTTTGCTCATTAGTTGATGCAGTTTCTTCCTAGCCTCGATGGTCTTTACATTTTGGCATGTTTTTGCAATGGCTGGTACCACTTGTTCCTTTCCATGTTTAGGGCTTCCTTCGGGGTCTCTTGTAAGGCAGGCCTGGTGGTGACAAAATCTCTAAGCATTTGCTTATCTGTAAAGGATTTTATTTCTCCTTCACTGATGAAACTTAGTTTGGCTGGATATGAAATTCTGGGTTGAAAATTCTTTTTTTTAAGAACATTGAATATTGGCCCCCACTCTCTTCTGGCATGTAGACTTTCTGCCGAGAGATCTGCTGTCAGTCTGATGGGCTTCCCTTTGTGGGTAACCTGACCTTTCTCTCTGGCTGCCCTTAAGATTTTTTCCTTCATTTCAACTTTGGTGAATCTGGCAATTATGTGTCTTGGAGTTGCTCTTCTGGAGGAGTACCTTTGTGGCATTCTCTGTATTTCCTGAATTTGAA
>NW_022297301.1:1266-2198 GCF_002776525.5 Piliocolobus tephrosceles
TTTGGTTTCTCTTCTCGCTTCATTTCATTCATTTGATCCTCCATCACTGATACTCTTTCTTCCAGTTGATCGAGTCGGTTACTGAAGCTTGTGCATTTGTCACGTATTTCTCGTGTCATGGTTTTCATCTCTGTCATTTCGTTTATGACCTTCTCTGCATTAATTAGTCTAGCTGTCAATTCTTCCACTCTTTTTTCAAGATTTTTAGTTTCTTTGCGCTGGGTACGTAATTCCTCCTTTAGCTCTGAGAGGTTTGATGGACTGAAGCCTTCTTCTCTCATCTCATCAAAATCATTCTCTGACCAGCTTTGATCCATTGCTGGCGATGGGCTGTGCTCCTTTGCAGGAGGAGATGCGCTCTTATTTTTTGAATTTCCAGCTTTTCTGCCCTGCTTTTTCCCCATCTTTGTGGTTTTATCTGTCTCTGGTCTTTGATGATGGTGACGTACTGATGGGGTTTTGATATAGGTGTTCTTCCTGTTTGATAGTTTTCCTTCTGACAGTCAGGACCCTCAGCTATAGGTCTGTTGGAGATTGCTTGAGGTCCACTCCAGACCCTGTTTGCCTGGGTATCAGCAGCAGAGGTTGCAGAAGATAGAATATTGCTGAACAGCGAGTGCACCTGTCTGATTCTTGCTTTGGAAGCTTTTTCTCAGGGGTGTACTCCACCCTGTGAGGTGTGGGGTGTCAGACTGCCCCTAGTGGGGGATGTCTCCCAGTTAGGCTACTCAGGGGTCAGGGACCCACTTAAGCAGGCAGACTGCCCCTTCTCAGATCTCAAACTCCATGTTGGGAGATCCACTGCTCTCTTCAAAGCTGTCAGACAGAGTCGTTCGCGTTTGCACAGGCTTCTGCTCCTTTAGCTGAGCCCTGTCCCCAGAGGCACAGTCTACAGAGACAGGCAGGTTTCCTTGAGCTGCTGTGAGCTCCAC
>NW_022297302.1:0-875 GCF_002776525.5 Piliocolobus tephrosceles
TTGTGGGGGGACAGTCTCGTTCTGTCCCCCAGGCTGGAGTGCAGTGGTGCTGATCTTGGCTCACCTCAACCTGTAACTCCCTGGTTCAAGCAATTCTCCTGCATCAGCCTCCCAAGTGGCTAGGACTACAGGCACCTGCCACCACAACTGGCTAATTTTTTTATTTTTATTAGAGGTGAAGTTTCACCATATTGGCCAAGCTGATCTTGAACTCCTGACCTTAAATGATCCACCCACCTAGGCCTTCCAAAGTGCTGGGATTACAGGCGTGAGCCACCGTGGCTGGCCTAAATAGCTATACATTTATAAGTCCACATCTACAGGATTTATTTGCTATATGCCACAATCAGTGGCAACAATGAGAATGTTGGTTTTGGTTTTTTTTTTTTTTTTTGATGAAGTCTTGCTTTGTCACCCAGACTGGAGTGCAATGGCATGATCTCGGCTCACTGCAACCTCCACCTCCTGGGTTTGAGTGATTCTCCCACCTCAGCCTCCTGAGTAGCCAGGACTACAGGTGTGTGACCCCACGCCTGGCTAATTTTTGTAGTTTTTTTGTTTGTTTGTTTTTCAAGAGGGAATTTCACTCTGTTGCCCAGGCTGGGGTGCAGTGGCACTATCTCGGCTCACTGCAACCTCTGCCTCCCCGGTTCAACTGATTCTCCTGCCACAGTCTCCTGAGTAGCTGGTATTACAGGCATGCATCACCATGCCCAGCTAATTTTTGTATTTTTAGTATAGACAAGGTTTCACCATGTTGGCCAGGCCGATCTTGAACTCCTGACCTCAAGTGATCTGCCTGCCTCAGCCTCCCAAAGTGCTGGGAGTACAGGCATAAGCCACCATGCCCAGCCTCACACCCTGCTAATTTCTGT
>NW_022297302.1:975-1845 GCF_002776525.5 Piliocolobus tephrosceles
TATTTTTTAGTAGAGACGGGGTTTCACCGTGTTAGCTAGGATGGTCTTGATCTCCTGACCTCGTGATCCGCCCGTCTCGGCCTCCCAAAGTGCTGGGATTACAGGCTTGAGCCACTGCGCCCGGCCTAATTTCTGTATTTTTAGAAGAGACAGGGTTGCACCAAGTTGGCCAAGCTGATCTCAAATTTCTGACCTCAGGTAATCCACCTGCCTCAGCCTCCCAAAGTGCTGGGATTACAGGTGTGAGCCACTGTGCCCAACCTGAACCAGTTTTATCACAGCGTATCCGAGACAACAAGGTAAGCAGTTCAAAAACTGTCAACATTGACAACTGCTTATTTGTTTGAATCAAGATCACGAGGTCAAGAGATCGAGACCATCCTGGCCAACATGGTGAAACCCTGTCTCTACTAAAATACAAAATCGGCTGGGTATGGTGGCACGTGCCTGTAGTCACAGCTACTTGGGAGGCTGAGACAGGAGAATTGCTTGAACCCAGGAGGCTGAGGTTGCAGGAGCCAAGATCGCACCAGTGCACTCCAGCCTGGGTGACAGAGTGAGACTCCTAAATAAAATAAAATAAAATAAAATAAAATAAAATAAAATAAAATAAAATAAAATAAAATAAAATAAAATGGTTCAGAAGATTCAAAGAGAGAGTGTAGGAGGAATTTTTTTGTTTCAAAGTTGAATGGCTCGGCGGGGCATGGTAGCTTACACCTGTAATACCAGATCTTTTGGAGGCCAAGGTGGGAAGATCGCTTAAGACCAGGAGTTCGACCATCCTGGCTAACACGGTGAAACCCCGTCTCTACTAAAAACTACAAAAAACTAGCCGGGCGACGTGGCGGCGCCTGTAGTCCCCGCTAC
>NW_022297303.1:0-144 GCF_002776525.5 Piliocolobus tephrosceles
GATGGGGTTGTTTGTTTTTTTCTTGTATATTTGTTTGAGTTCTTTGTAGATTCTGGAAATTAGCCCTTTGTCAGATGAGTAGATTGCAAAAATTTTCTCCCATTCTGTAGGTTGCCTGTTCACTCTGATGGTAGTTTCTTTTGC
>NW_022297303.1:154-30847 GCF_002776525.5 Piliocolobus tephrosceles
GAAGCTCTTTAGTTTAATTAGATCCCATTTGTCAATTTTGGCTTTTGTTGCCATTGCTTTTGGTGTTTTAGACATGAAGTCCTTGCCCATGCCTATGTCCTGAATGGTATTACCTAGCTTTTCTTCTAGGGTTTTTATGGGTTTAGGTCTAACATTTTAGTCTCTAATCCATCTTGAATTAATCTTCGTGTAAAGAATAAGGGAAGGATCCAGTTTCAGCTTTCTACTTATGGCTAGCCAATTTTCCCAGCACTGTTTATTAAATAGGGAATCCTTTCCCCATTCCTTGTTTTTCTCAGGTTTGTCAAAGATCAGATGGCTGTAGATGTGTGGTATTATTACTGAGGACTCTGTTTTGTTCCATTGGTCTATATCTCTGTTTTGGTACTAGTACCATGCTGTTTTGGTTACTGTAGCCTTGTAGTATAGTTTGAAGTCAGGTAGCATGATGTCTCCAGCTTTGTTCTTTTGACTTAGGATTGTCTTGGCAATGTGGGCTCTTTTTAGGTTCCATATGAACTTCAAAGCAGTTTTTTCCAATTCTGTGAAGAAACTCATTGGTAGCTTAATGGGGATGGCATTGAATCTATAAATTGCCTTGGGCAGCATGGCCATTTTCACGATATTGTTTCTTCCTATCCATGAACATGGTATGTTCTTCCATTTGTTTGTGTCCTCTTTTATTTTGCTGAGCAGTGGTTTGTAGTTCTCCTTGAAGAGTTCCTTTACATCCCTTGTAAGTTGGATTCCTAGGTATTTTCTTCTCTTTGAATCAATTGTAAATGGAAGTTCATTCCTGATTTGGCTCTCTGCTTGTCTGTTACTGGTGTATAAGAATGCTTGTGATTTTGGCACATTAATTATGTATCCTGAGACATTGTTGAAGTTTCTTATCAGCTTAAGGAGATTTTGGGCTGAGACAATGGGGTTTTCTAAATATACAATCATGTCATCTGCAAACAGATACAATTTGACTTCTTCTTTTCCTAACCGAATACCCTTGATTTCTTTCTCTTGCCTTATTGCCCTAGCCAGAACGTCCAACACTATGTTGAATAGTAGTGGTGAGAGAGGGCATCCCTGTCTTGTGCCAGTTTTCAAAGGGAATTTTTCCAGTTTTTGCCCATTCAGTATGATACTGGCTGTGGGTTTGTCATAAATAGATCTTATTATTTTGAGATACGTTCCATCAACACCGAATTTATTGAGCATTTTTAGCATGAAGGGCTGTTGAATTTTGTCAAAAGCCTTTTCTGCATCTATTGAGATAATCATGTGGTTTTTGTCTTTGGTTCTGTTTATATGCTGGATTACGTTTATTGATTTGTGTATGTTGAACCAGCCTTGCATCCCAGGGATGAATCCCACTTGGTCATGGTCGATAAGCTTTTTGATATGCTGCTGGATCCGGTTTGCCAGTATTTTATTGAGGATTTTTGAATAGATGTTCATCAGGGATGTTGGTCTAAAATTCTCTTTTTTTGTTGTGTCTCTGCCAGGCTTTGGTATCAGGATGATTTTGGCCTCATAAAATGAGTTAGGGAGGATTCCCTCTTTTTCTATTGATTGGAATAGTTTCAGAAGGAATGCTACCAGCTCCTCCTTATATCTCTGGTAGAATTCAGCTGTGAATCCATCTGGTCCTGGACTTTTTTTGGTTGGTAGGCTATTAATTATTGCCTCCATTTCAGAGCCTGCTATTGGTCTATTCAGGGACTCAGCTTCTTCCTTGCTCAGTCTTGGGAGAGTGTAAGTGTCCAGGAAATTATCCATTTCTTCTAGATTTTCTAGTTTATTTGCATAGAGGTGTTTATAGTATTCTCTGATGGTAGTTTGTATTTCTGTGGGGTCGGTGGTGGTATCCCCTTTATCATTTTTTATTGCATCTATTTGATTCTTCTCTCTTTTCTTCTTTATTAGTCTTGCTAGCAGTCAACCAATATTGTTGATCTTTTCAAAAAACCGACTCCTGGATTCATTGATTTTTTGGAGGGTTTTTTGTGTCTCTATCTCCTTCAGTTCTGCTCTGATCTTAGTTATTTCTTGCCTTCTGCTAGCTTTTGAATGTGCTTGCTCTTGCTTCTCCAGTTCTTTTAATTGTGATGTTAGAGTGTCAATTTTAGATCTTTCCAGCTATCTCTTATGGGCATTTAGTGCTATAAATTTCCCTCTACACACTGCTTTAAATGTGTCTCAGAGATTCTGGTATGTTGTATCTTTGTTCTCATTGGTTTCAAAGAACATCTTTATTTCTGCCTTCATTTCGTTATGCACCCAGTAGTCATTCAGGAGCAGGTTATTCAGTTTCCATGTAGTTGAGCGGTTTTGATTGAGTTTCTTAGTCCTGAGTTCTAGTTTGATTGCACTGTGGTCAGAGAGAGAGTTTGTTGTAATTTCTGTTCTTTTACATTTGCTGAGGAGTGCTTTACTTCCAATTATGTGGTCAATTTTGGAATAAGTGTGATGTGGTGCTGAGAAGAATGTATATTCTGTTGACTTGGGGTGGAGAGTTCTATAGATGTCTATTAGGTCCGCTTGGTGCAGAGATGAGTTCAATTCCTGGATATCCTTGTTAACTTTCTGTCTCGTTGATCTGTCTAATGTTGACAGTGGAGTGTTGAAGTCTCCCATTATTATTGTATGGGAGTCTAAGTCTCTTTGTAAGTCTCTAAGGACTTGCTTTATGAATCTGGGTGCTCCTGTATTGGGTGCATATATATTTAGGATAGTTAGCTCTTCCTGTTGGAATGATCCCTTTACCATTATGTAATGGCCTTCTTTGTCTCTTTTGATCTTTGATGGTTTAAAGTCTGTTTTATCAGAGACTAGGATTGCAACCCCTGCTTTTTTTTTGTTCTCCATTTGCTTGGTAGATCTTCCTCCATCCCTTTATTTTGAGCCTATGTATGTCTCTGCATGTGAGATGGGTCTCCTGAATACATCAGACTGATGGGTCTTGACTCTTTATCCAATTTGCCAGTCTGTGTCTTTTTATTGGATCATTTAGTCCATTTACATTAAGGTTAATATTTAAGATGGCAAAGATGTATTTGACTTTTGGGAATTGCCCTTAAACAGAAAGGAAAATGAGATTTAGCAACATAAACTCTAACATCAAGGAAACAAGGATATATTTAGATGTATCATCTTGAACCACAATGAGGAAAGAGGATTAGTAGCTTACTTAGCAGAGCAATAGAAGGTAAATATAAGTGTTTTCAGAGAGGCATAGAAAAAAAGATGGAAGCCCATTTACTCCAAAGACAATTAGAAAAGTTTTTGGAATGTGGGGCACCAGAAACTGTGGAAGTGGAAGTGTGGCATTGGGATGAAAACTGGAGCATTGCTAGAAATTTTAATACTTAGAAATTCCACACCATCTTCTAGTCATACCTAGACTTTCAAGGTGATCTTAGTTCCATAGCATCTGTCTCCACTACCTCTATGACTGTTACAATAAGTAGAGCTCTGTGCCACAGAGTCCTCCCAAAGCTGAAAGCTTGAATTCTTTGTGACTTCTTTCATAGTGGTATATGGCTTGCCAAAGCTTGAGTGTCTTTTATCAAAAAATAAGGGGAAAGAATGTTCTGGCGTAGCTTTCAGACTTTACATCATGGTTATCCTTGGCAATTTACCTTTTAATTGTTCTTCAGCTAGTAAGATCAGCTATTGTGGAGGATGTCTGTGCACAATTAGTTTTCAAGGTTCATTAAACTTAACTGATATTTCCAGCTGTGATCCTCCAGTTACAAACATGGTGATACCATTTGACCCCTGTGTTTCTGATGAGTTACATTTTATGTAGATTAGTAGTTTTAGAAGTCAACAAGCAGTATGAAATCTTATATAGTCAAAATAACTCTGGGTATCTATTAAGTTGCGAACAAGCACAATATACAGGATTTTGTGCACAAAATGCAGTAACATCTATGTATAATTAAATAATGTATAATATGTAATAAAGAGAACACATTTAATATGATTTAATGCTATTTTAATCATATAGAGAAAGAAAATAATTAAATGTCATGTCTGTGAGCATATATATTTGAAATCACTTAAGGTATACATTTGAGGGTAGAGTTTTATTTATTTGGATCAGAACAATAACAGAACAGAAGCTGTAAAGAAGCAGTAAAAGTTTTGAGGGCCAGAGAGACTAGCCAAGTTGTATTTCCATAGGGATTAGATATACAAGCACCAAAAAAACCTACTTTAAATACCAAAGTCCAAAGAGATAGAGCAATCTCAAAGATGGTGATGCACCAACTTTTGGGATGCAATTCAGCAATTTCCCTGACTGCTCTTATGGTTCTGTCCCTTGCCAGGCATTAAGTATAAGATCCTTTGGGTGCCAAGGCCAGTTTCTTTCCAAGCATAAATCAAATCTCCAGCTCAAAGTTTCCCTCCACAAAATTTTGAATTGGCTGTATAAATCACCTAAGGTGCATTATCTTTGGAAAAATTAATAATTATTGTGCCAGCCTTCAGCCTTCACTGCCCTCTGACACTTTGGGAGCCACAATGGTGATTTAGATTTCAGCTGAGCACAGGCAATTGTATGGATCAAATTGTTTGTGTTTACACCTCAGTTACCTTCAACTAAGGCTCAATAGGAAATATTTAGGCTAGAGAGCCTCTCAGAGTAGAGCACTTCCCACACATGTTCCCCATATTTCATAATGTCCAACACAATGTTTAATGGGAGTTCTAGACATAGGAAAGTAAAGAATTTTAAAATGGTATGACTAGATTAACAAGGTGCATGCCATTTAGTGTGAGCTGAATTTCCCTAAACTCATCCAAGATGCATTGACCAGACTCTCAGTCAACAGTTGCTGGGCAGCTTCAAACCTGGAAGGTCAATATATGTAATCTGAAATGGGATAGTTTAGTTCTGCCTGAAATAGCCAACTTGGACAGAAGATAGATGTATTTGTTCATTCTTCTGCTGCTATAAGGACATACCCAAGACTGGGTAATTTATAAAGAAAAGAGGTTTACTTGACTCACAGTTCCACATGGCTGGGAAGGCCTCAGGAAACTTACAAACATTGTGGAAAGCACCTCTTCACAGGGCAGCAGGAGAGATAATGAGAGCTGAACAAAGGGGGAAAAACCCCTTATAAAAACCATCATCTCCGTGATTAAATTACCTCCCACGGGTCTCTCCCATGACACATGGGGATTATGGGAGCTACAGTTGAAAATGAGATTTGGGTGGGGACACAGCCAAACCACATCAATAGAGGAGTGCATATTGTTACTAATCCTGGGATTATCCCTGTGATAGGATGGTCAGTACTAGCCTCATAAAATGAGTTGAATAGTGCTCCCTCCTTTTATGATTTTGGGAAGAGATGGTATAAAATTGATATAACTTACTTTAAGTACTTAATAGAATTATCCACTAAGAACATCTGAGCACAGAGATTTCATTTTCATGAAATTTTGAGTTACAAATTTGGTTCTTTAGTGATATTAGCACTGTTCAGTTTGTCAATGTCATCTGGACTGATTTTTGTTCATTTGTGGATTCTCAGGAATTGGTCCATTTCTTCTATTTTGTTGAATATGTGAGAATAATGGTGTTTGTGGTATTCTCTTGTCATTTTTACATCTGTAGGATCTGTCGTGATATTCCTTACTTCATTCCTGATATTGATATTCTTCCCCTCTCTCATCAGTCTGACTAAAGTTTCATCCCTTTTATTGATCATTTTAATGAAAATATGTTTTTTGCTTCATTGCTATTCTCTATTTCTTTTTCTATTTTCTATCCCACTAATTTATTTATTTTTTTTACTTTCTTTTTTTATTATTAATACTTTAAGTTCTAGGGTATATGTGCAAAATGTGCAGGTTTGTTACATATATATACATGTGCCACGTTGGTGTGCTGCACCCATTAACTCATCATTTACATTAGGTGTATCCCCTAATGCTATCCCTCCTCCCTACCCCCTCCCCACAATAGGATCCGGTGTGTGATGCTCCCTTTCCTGTGTTCAAGTGATCTCATTGTTCAATTCCCACCTGTGAGTGAGAACATGCGGTGTTTGGTTTTGTTCTTGTGAGAGTTTGATGAGAATGATGGTTTCCAGCTGCACCCATGTCCCTACAAAGGACACGAACTCATCCTTTTTTATGGCTGCACAATCTTCCATGGTGCATATGTGCCACATTTTCTTAATCCAGTCTGTCACTGATGGACATTTGGGTTGATTCCAAGTCTTTGCTATTGTGAATAGTGCCACAATAAACATACGTGTGCATGTGTCTTTATAGCAGCATGACTTATAATCCTTTGGGTATATACCCAGTAATGGGATGGCCGGGTCAAATGGTATTTCTAGTTCTAGATCTTTGAGGAATTGCCACACTGTTTTCCACAATGGTTGAACTAGTTTTCAGTCCCACCAACAGTGTAAAAGTGTTCCTATTTCTCCACACCCTCTCCAGCACATGTTGTTTCCTGATTTTTTAATGATTGCCATTCTAACTCGTGTGAGATGGTATCTCATTGTGGTTTTGATTTGCATTTCTCTGATGGCCAGTGATGATGAGCATTTTTTCATGTGTCTGTTGGCTGTATGAATGTCTTCTTTTGAGAAGTGTCTGTTCATATCCTTTGCCCACTTTTTGATGTGGTTGTTTGTTTTTTCCTTGTAAATTTGATTGAGTTCTTTATAGGTTCTGGATATTAGCCCTTTGTCAGATGAGTAGATTGCAAAAATTTTCTCCCATTCTGTAGATTGCCTGTTCACTCTGATGGTAGTTTCTTTTGCTGTGCAGAAGCTCTTTAGTTTAATTAGATCCCATTTGTCAATGTTGGTTTTTGTTGCCATTGCTTTTGGTGTTTTAGACATGAAGTCCTTGCCCATGCCTGTGTCCTGAATGGTATTACTTAGGTTTTCTTCTAGGGTTTTTATGGTTTTAGTTCTAACATTTAAGTCTCTAATCCATCTTGAATTAATTTTTGTATAAGGAGTAAGGAAAGGATCCAGTTTCAGCTTTCTACTTATGGCTAGCCAATTTTCCCAGCACCATTTATTAAATAGGGAATCCTTTCCCCATTCCTTGTTTTTCTCAGGTTTGTCAAAGATCAGATGGCTGTAGATGTGGGGCAGTATTTCTTAGGACTCTGTTCTGTTCCATTGGTCTGTATCTCTGTTTTGGTACCAGTAACATGCTGTTTTGGTTACTGTAGCCTTGTAGTATAGTTTGAAGTCAGGTATCGTGATGTCTCCAGCTTTGTTCTTTTGACTTAGGATTGTCTTGGCAATGCGGGCTCTTTTGTGGTTCCATATGAACTTTAAAGCAGTTTTTTTTTTTTCCAATTCTGTGAAGAAAGTCATTGGTAGCTTAATGGGGATGGCATTGAATCTATAAATTACCTTGGGCAGTATGGCCATTTTCACGATATTGATTCTTCCTATCCATGAGCATGGTATGTTCTTCCATTTGTTTGTGTCCTCTTTTATTTCACTGAGCAGTGGTTTGTAGTTCTCCTTGAAGAGGTCCTTTACATCCCTTGTAAGTTGGATTCCTAGGTATTTTCTTCTCTTTGAAGCTACGGTGAATGGGAGTTCATTCATGATTTGACTCTCTGTTTGTCTGTTACTGGTGTATAAGAATGCTTGTGATTTTTACACATCGATTTTGTATCCTGAGACTTTGCTGAAGTTGCTTATCAGCTTAAGGAGATTTTGGGCTGAGACGATCGGGTTTTGTAAATATACAATCATGTCATCTGCAAACAGGGACAATTTGACTTCTTCTTTTGATTTCTGATCCTGCCTTTATTATGCTCCTCTTTCTTCTTGCTTTTGTTTTTTTTTTTATTTCTCTAGACTCTTAAAAGCCCTTATTACTGATTTGGAATCTTTTATAATATTATAAACATTTAAAGCTATACATTTCCCTACCGGTACTACTTTGGCAGCATCCTGTATAATTTGCTATGCTGTATTTTTTTCTTGATACTTTTTTTGATCAATGGATTAAAGTGTGTTGTTTAATGTCAAAGTCGTTGGATATTTTCTTGTTAGTTTTCTATTATTGACTTCTAGTTTGATTCTATTATGGTCAGGCAACACACTTTATTATTTAAATTCTGTTAAATTTGTTGAAATTTGCTTATGGCCAAGATATGGTTTATCTCTGTGAATGTTCTATGAGTACTTGAAAAATGAGTAGCATGAATGAGAACGGTTATTTTGAGAAGGTAAACCTGCACCCAGGTGGCAGACGTACTGATTGTGGTCATGCAGTCAGACCCATAAGTGGCCCTGTGCCCCTGTAGTCTTGGCTATGGACCAGTATGGTCTTGGTATTGCTATCAAAAACATTTACCAGTGTGCCTTGGATATGTCGCACACACACACTAGCGTCTCAGGAGACAGGCCCACTAAACTTTTGTTTTGGCTATTTACCCTAAAACTACCCTCTAATGCAGTTCTAGCACCTCTGAGCTGTGATCTGAGATGAGTTTTGCTTACACAAATACCCAAAGGGAAACACATTCATCTGTATTCTTGGAATAGACTTGCTAACCTTGGTACCAAAACAGATCCCGAAAAGGCCCCAAATCTAGGCTTCAGCTCCTCTACCTCTTACCTGCATAAAACATTGCTGGGAGACTAACCTATCTGTGTCACTGAGACAGGCTTGCTGATCCCAGCCCCATAGCAGATCCTGAAACACCCCTGAATATTATTATCAGCCCTCTCAATTGCAGTCTCAGAACAATTCTGCTTATCCAGAGACTAGCCAGGAGACACATCAGTCTGAGTCTATGAGGCAGGCTTGCCAATCGTGGTCTCATAGTAGATACTGAAATTATCCTGAATCTGAGTCCCAGCCACTCTCAACTGTGGCTTGAGAGAAGACTTGCCCACACAGGGACACTAATGGGGACATACCCATCAGTGACCCTGCATACTGGCCCTCTGACATGAGCAACACTGTGGATCTTGAATTGGCTCTGTAATATGGTTCCAGACCTCTTAACTGTGGTTGGAGAGCAAGATTGCTTGCCTAGGAACACATAAAGAGACACACCTGTCCATGACCCTAAAGACAGGTCTGAAGAACTTGGCTTCAGCTGTGGACCCAAAAGTAGTCTTGCCACTCAGTTCCAGATCCTCTTAGCCTTGAAGTAGGGCAGTAATGTCTTTCCAGAAACCCACTCCATAATCCAGTGAGAGAATCCCAGGGACTTGGAAGAAGCCACACTCACCCACACACATAGCAACAGGCCCACTGCTTGTGGCTGAGTGGACTATCATTTGACCAACAGTTCTCTGAACAAAGATCATAGAGACACTCTAGTCCACCCAGGGACCAGATAATATCCATGTCTGCTAGATCCCCAGTAATAGGCTCACCAATTGCAGATCCAACTGTGAACCCAGTATATAACAAATGTAAATATATATGCACCCAACATTAGCATACCTAAATAAATAAAGCCAATATTAATAGATCTGAAGGGAGGGACATGCAGCAGTACAAGTAGTAGAGGACTTCAGTACTTCCCTTTCAACAGTCTGATCATCCAGAGAGAAAATCAATAAGGAAACATTGAACTTGAACTACTATACTTTAGACTAAATGAACCAAACAGATGCATATAAATATTCCATCCAATAGCAGCAGAATACACTTTCTTCTCAATAGCACATAGGATAGAGTATATGTTATGACACAAAATAGCATTAACAAATTGAAGAAGACTTAAATCATACCAAGAATCTCTTCTCACCACAATTGGTTGAAAGGAGAACTTAATAAGAGGAAATTTGGAAAATTCACAAATATTTGTAAATTAAACAACATGCACCTAAATAGCCTATAGAAAAAGAAGAAATCAAAGAGGTTAGCAAAAAAAATCTCAAAGCAAACAAAAAATAGAACACAACATGCCAAAACTTATAGGATGGAGCGAAAGCAGTTTTAAAATGGATTTACAACAACAGGTGCCTGCATTAAAAAATAAGGAATATCTAATGTTATATCTTAAATAACTAGAAAAAGAATAGAGTCAAAAGTTAGTAGATGAAAAGGAAATAATAAAGATCAAAGAAGAAATAAATGAAATAGAGACTAGTAAAAAACAATAGAAAAGATCAATGAAACTAAGAATTCAAAAGAAGCTAAATAAAATGGACAAACCTTTAGCTAGGCTAATAAATAAAAGAGAGAAGACTCAAATGAATACATTCAGAAATGAAAAAGGAGACATTATAAGTGGTAATAAAAACATAAAGGATTATAAGAGATTACTATGAACAATTATATGCCAAAAAACTGAGTAATCTGGAAGAAATGGTTACATTCCTAGAAACATACAACTTACCCACACTGAATCATGAAGAAATAGAAATATGCACATATCAATATGAGTAAGAAGATTGAATCAAGAATCAAAAATCTCTCACCAAAGAAAAGCCCGGGACCTGAGAGTTTCATGGCTGAATTCTACCAAACATTTAAAGGAGAACTAATACCAATCTTTCAAAAAGTTTTCAGAAAACTGAAGAGAAAGGAGTATTTCTAAATTCTTTTTATAAGGCCAGTGCTATCCTGATACCAAAGCCAGAAAAGGACACCAAAAGAAAAGAAAATTACTGGCTAATACCCTTAATGAACATAGATGATAAATTCTTCAACAAAATACTAGCCAATAACTGAATTCAGCAACACATGAAAATAATCATCCACCATGATCAAGTGGGATTTATCCTTAGGATGCAAGTATGGTTCAACAAATGCAAATTAATAAACATGATACACTGCATTAACAGAACAAAAGACAAAGCTGCATGATTATCTCAATAGATACAGAAAAAGCATTTGATAATATCCAACATTATTTCATGATTAAAAATTCTCAACACAATAGATTTAGAAGGAACATATCTCAATTAAATCGAGGCCATATATAACAAGCTCACAGCTCATATTATACTGAATAGTGAAACGTTGAGAACTTTTCCTCTAAGATCAGGAAAATAACAAAGATTCTCACTCTTAAAATTTCGACTCAACATAGTACTGGAAGTCCTAGCCAGAGCAATCAGGCAAGTAAAAAATGATAGGCAACCAAATCAGAGAGGAAGAAATTTAATTGTCTCTGATTGTGGATGAAATTATCTCATATATGGAAAATTCTATGGACTCCACCAAAAAACTGTCAGAATAAATAAAATCACACAAAATTAGCATACAAAAATCAGTAGCATTTCTATACGCTAACAATGAAGTATACAAAAAATTCGTAATTCTACTTACAAAGCATCAAAAGTTATAATACTTAGAAGTAAACTTAACCAAAAAGATGAGAGATCTGTACACTGAAAAATATAAAACATTAATGAAAGAAACTAAAGACACAAATGAATGAAAAGATATCTCATGTTCATGGATTGGAAGAATTAATATTTTTAATTGTTCATACTACACAAAGTAACCTACAGATTCAATGCAATCCCTGTCAAAATTTCAGTGCCGTTTTTACATAAATAGAAAAATAATTCTAAAATTCATATGCAACTACAAAAGATCCTGTTTAGCCAAAGCAATCTTCAACAGAAAGAGCAAAACAGGAGACGTCACACTATCTGATCTCAAAATCTATTGAAATAACAGATACATGGACCAATGGAACAGATGTGAGGTTTCAGAAATAAATCCACACTGATCTTTGATAAGGATGCCAAGAACATACAATGGAGAAAGGATAGTCTCTTCAATAAACAGTGTTGGGAAAACTGGATATCCACATGTGGAAGAATGAAATCGAACTCTATCTCACTCTATATAAAAAATAAACTCAAAATAGACAAAAGACTCAGATGTAAGACCTGAATCTGTAAAACTACTCAGAAAAAAAAAAATAGGAGAAAAACTTTTTGACATTGGTTTTGGGTATAGTTTTAAAATTTAACCTAAAAGCATAGATAACAAAAGTAAAAACAGAAATATGGGAGCGCATCAAACTAAAATGTTCATGAACAGCAGAGAAAATAATCAACAAAGTGAAGTGACAAGTTGGGGAATGAGAGAAAATATTTGTGAACCACATATCTGGCAAGGGGCTATTATAAAAAAACATGTAAGAAATTCAAACAACTCGATAGCAAGAAAACAAATAACTCTATTTAAAAATGAGCAGCAGAACTGAATAACCATATCTCTGAGAAGACATACAATTGACCAACAGCTATATAAAAAAATCATAAACATGATTACTCATCAGAGAAATGCCAATTACAGACATAATGAATTATCATCTCCAACCTGTTAGGGTGACTACTATGATAAGATGAAAGATAAAAAGTGTTCTCAAAGAAGTAGCAAAAAAGGGAACCCTTGTGAACTCTTGGTAGAAATGTATATTAGTACAGCAATTACCAGAAAAAGTATAGCGGTTTCTCAAAAAATTAAAAATAGAACTACTATATGATCCAACAATCCCACTTCTGAATATATACCCAAAGGAAGTAAGATCAGTATGTTGAAGAGATGTCTGCACTCCCATGTTCATTTCAGCATTATTCACAATAGCCAAGATGTGGAATCAATCTAGGTGTTTTTTAGTAGATGAAATGATAAAGAAAATATGGCATATATACATAATGATATTCAATTCTGCTTTCAGAAAGAAGGAAACCCTGTCAACTGCAGGGATGAGTATAAACCTGGAGTAAAATAAGCCAGGCATAGAAAGACAAATGCTGCATGATCTGACTTATATAAGAGATCTAAAAATTTGATCTCATGAAATTAGAGTGTGGAATGATGGTTTCCAGAGGCTGAAGAGGGAGGAGGAATTGAGGACATGTTGGTCAAACGTCACAAATTTTCAGTAAGACACAAGGAATGAATTTAGCATTTAGCATGTCTATTGTACAATATGGAGACCATAGTTTATAATAATGTTTTGTATACTTGAAATTGCTAGAAGAGTAGATGTTAAATGTTCTCAAAACAAAAAGATAAGTACATGAGGTGATAGATATGTTAATTAACTTGACTGAATTATTTCACAATTTATAAATCTGTTAAAATGTCACATTGGATCCCATAAATATATAAAATTTGTGATGATCAAAAAAGGCCAAAAAAGACATATGGGTCCAATGGCTATTAATCTTAACATTTGACTTGGTTAGCCTTACAAAACTCAAATGCCTGAAAGTCCTACTGCTACTTACTTATACGATTCACCCATTTATAAGAGGTGAAATAAAACATGAATTTCATAATGACTATTTAGGGGTTATCACTGTTCTCTAGACAGCCTCCCTGGTAGGATATGTTAGGATTAAAGAAAGTGTATTGACAATATGCTTATGGTCTCAGACTACAATGTCTCTTTAAATATGCAGTATTCGTTCAGTATCCTTTGATGTTTGATTGTCTTTCTTAATTCTATCATGTTGGCTGCTTCTAATAATCTTTAGACACTACATAAACAAACTTGTTATAATTATGTATAAAGTAATAGTTAAATTGACTCCATTTCAAATGTTTTTCCATGATTAGAGTACATTTGAAGATAATTTTATTTAAAAATGAGATAAAGCAAAGCTAGAAATGTAGTATTCCCCTCTTAGGGAGGTTTCATAATTACTTTATAAATTCACTCCAAAAATTCCCTCAAGAAATCAGCTAGGAATAAAAATCTTAGATAGTCAGGTCCATTTATATTGTCAACTAGAACTGGTTTCTTATGTTATGTAACTTGATAAGAAATCTTCTCAACATCTATGTGGAAATCTCATGTTGACATTCAGGAGTGAGATTAAACTGTGTCCTTTAGGCCAAAGGCTATTATGTCTCATGTGATTTTTTATTCCCCTTGAGGGACAAGTTGCTGTAGTAGAAAGAGAAATAAACAGAGGTTGTTTGGAATTTTCTCTGCTCTCAACTGATAGTGTGAATATGGATGATTTCTTTCCCCTTTCTTGACATTAAATTTTTCATTTATAAGTTAGGGGGTTAGTCTGATGACCCTTAGAGGCCCTAATATTCTAAAGTGATGATTGGGTATTCTTAAATTGTCCTACTTGGAGTTCATTTCTTTTTTAAAAAATATATCTTGATTATATATGAGATATACAATAGGACGTTTTAATATGCATATGCATAGTGAAATTAGAATTAGTCACACCAATTAATATATCTCTTATTTCACATAGTTACCTTTCTTGTGTGTGTGCTTGCGTGTGTGCTAAGAATACCCAAAATCTACTGTCTTAGCAAATTTCCAGTATACAATATTATTAAGTATAGTCCTCAAGCTGTTCTTTAGATCTCTAAACATTCATCCTGCATGACTGAAACTTTGCACCCTATGAACTACATCTCTACATCCTAACTCCTCTCTGTCTTTGTTAACCACCATTTTATACTCAGTTTCTATGTATTTGACTTTTTCTTTTCTTTTCTTTTAGATTCCACATACAAGAGAGATCATGCAGTATTTTTCTTTCTATGTCTGGCTTATTTCGCACAGTATAGTGTTCTCCATATTCATCCATGTTGTTGCAAATGACAGGATTTCCTTTCTTAAGGTCCAGTTGTATTTAATTATATATGTGTATATACACACATATATATATAACAGTTTATCTGTTTATCCATCAATGGTACATTTCTCTTATATGTATTTTGTTGAGAATTTTTATAATAAAAAATTGCTGAATTTTGTCAAATGCTTTTCTCTTTACATATTGAGATAACCATATAGTTTTTATCCTTTATCCTGTTAGTGTGGTGCATCACATTTGTCAAACTCAGGATGTTTCCATATTTTGGCTGTTGTAAATAATGCCGCAATCAACATGGGAGTACTGATACCTTTATGAGGTGTTAATTTTATTTCCTATGGGTTTTTTGGTGAGGTCTTCAGTGTTTGCTATATATGCAATCATACTATCCGCAAACAGAATAATTTGACTACCTCCTTTCCAATTTGGATGCCTTTTATGTCTCTCTTTCCTAATTGTTCTGCGTAGGACATCCAGTACTATGTTGAATACAAGTGGTGAGAGAGGGCATCCTTGTCATGTTCCCAATCTCAGAGGAAAAGCTTTCAACTTTTCACCATTGGGTATATGTTAGCTGTGAACTTCTTGTGTATGGTATTTACTATGGTGTAGTACATTTCTTTCTTATGTATTTTGTTGAGGATTTTTATAATAAATATTGTTGAATTTTATCAAATGTTTTCTCTTTATTGAGGTGATAGTATAGTTTTTAGCCTTTATTCTGTTAATGTGGTGTATCACAATTATTGATTCACACATGTTAAACTAATTTGTATCTCAAAGAAAAATTTCACTTAATCGTGGTAAATTGTTCTTTTAACATGATGTTGAATTTGGTTTGCTGTATTCTATTGAGCATATTTGCATGTATGTTCCTCAGAGATATTAGCCCTTAGTTTTCTTTTCTTGTAATGTCCTTGTCTGGCTTTGGTATCAGGATGGTGCTGGCCTAAAAAAATAGTTTGGAAATATTCATTTATCTTCAATTTTCTGGAAAAGTTTTGAAGGATTGATATTAGTTCCCCTTTAAATGTTTGGAAGAATTCAGCCAAGACGCTATCAATCCATGGGTTTTTCTCTGATGAGAGATTAGTTTTGTTATTGATTCAATGTCCTTACTCATTATTTTGTTTAGATTTTCTATTTCTTCATGATTCATTGTTGATAGGTTGTATGTTTCTAGGAATTTATCTGTTTCTTTTAGATTATCTATTTTGTTTGTATATGATTGTTCATAGTAGTTTCATGATTCTTTGTATTTCTGTGGTATATGTTACAATTTCTCATATTTCATTCCTTATTTAATTTAATTCCTATCTTTTTCTTAATTAATCTAGCTAAAGGTTTGTCAATTTTATTTATCCTTAAAAGAACAACTCACGTTTGTTAATTTTTAAATGCCTTTAGTCTCCATTTTATTTATTTTTTATATTTTTATTGATATATTATTGTTGTACATATTTGGGTGGTATGTATGGCATTTTCATACATGTATTCAAAGTGTAATGATCAAATCAGGATAATTGAGATATCCAACACCTCAAACAATTCTTTTTTGTCTTGGAAATATTACCATTGTCATCTTCTAACTATTTTAAAATATACAATGAATAATTGTTAACTATAATTTCCCTGTGGTGTTATTGAGTACTAGAACTTATTCTTTCTATCTAACTGCATTTTTGTACCCCCTAACTAACTTTTCATTTTCCCCTTACCTAACCCTCTACCCTCCCCAGCCTCTAGTAACCATCATGCCACTCTCTACCTCCATGAGATCCACTTTTTTGTCTCCCACATGTGAGTGAGAACATGCGATATTTGCCTTGCTGTGCCTGGCTTATTTCACTTAGGATAATGACCTCCAGTTCTCTGCAGTTGCTGCGAATGGCAGATTTCATTTTTTATGTCTGAATACAATTCCAATTTGTATGTATAACACATTTTCTTTATCCATTCATCCAGTTATGGACACATAGGTTACCTTACTTCTCTGAGTCTCAGTTTCCTCTTCTATAAAATAAGCATAATAACAACTGTCTCAGATATTGTAAGAATTAGAGTAGACCATGTATGGAAACAGCCAAATATAATGGCTGGTCTATTGCTAGCATTCAATAAATAGTAACTATTAATAATAATAATAATCCTCTACTCATTTTTAGTGTTTAGTTTTGTCTTTAAAAATGATCTCTGAAATGAAGAGCTGAAAAAATATTAAGTGCAAATGGAAACCAAAAAAAGCAGGAGTAGCTATACTTACATCATACAAGATGGACTTTAAGTCAAAAACCATAAAAACTGTAAAAAGAAAGTCATTATATAATGATAAGGGGGTCAATTTACATGTAAAAAGAACATTTTTGATGTCAAATACCTGTCCAGTTGTCATCTTTTCTCTCTTCTTCTATTACCAGTTAACAATTCCTTCATTTATTTAATTTTAATGTATTCATTTGTCCCTTTTCCAAAAATATTCACTGAACAGCAGTTATGTACCAAACTACTGGTACATGGATCCAGTGTATAGTAGACAATTTTAAAAAAGAGAAGCCCCTTTCTTCATGGAACTTTATGTTAGTTGGGTAGTTGGATATTAAATAAAATTTTAAAAGATAGTTATATACCTTGAGAAATGTTATGAAGCAAAGAAATATAATATGATAGAAAATAATTACTTGGGGTAAAGAGGAGTGTTGTGTTCTCATAGAAGATGGTCAGGGAAGACCGCTCTGAAGAGATGTCCTGTAAGGTGAGAAGGGTGCAAGCATTTGAAAAGCCAGAGGGGAAAGGCATTTCAAACAAGAAATTGCAAATCCAAAGTCTTTGAGAGGATTTACATCCCATGTATGTCCTTTTTTTCTGTATTGTTTTTTGAAATAACACCTTAGCAAGTTCAAGGAATAGAAAGGTCAGTAGGCCACTGTGGGTGGAACTCAGTGTGCTAGTTAGGTAGTGTTGGGAGATGAGGTTGGAGAGATGATTGGCAAAACATTTAGGACCTTATGCCAGAAATGAGAAGTCACTGAACAAGTTTAAGCAGGCGAATGAAAGGATCTGCTTTAAACTTTAAAAAGATCACTCTGTAAACAACAGACATTGGAGACTACAAAAGGTGGGAGGGTGGGGAAGGGGAATGGGGGATGAAATACTCTATTGAGTACAATCTGCATGATTTGGGTGATGGGTACACTAAAAACCAGACTTCACCACTATGCAATATATCCATGTGACACAACTGCACCTGTACCTCTAAATCCATAAAAATAAAAAATTAAAATAAATAAAAAGATTAGGGTGTGTGTGTGAGAGAGAGAGAGAGAGAGAGAGAGAGAGAGAGAGAGAGACTATGAAATGACAAGGGTGGAATCAGTTGGTATAAGTAAGCTGATTTTATATCTTTTGTGTGTTGTAGGGTATCTATAGGCACTGTTTGAAAACCAATAAATCAATTAACAAAAGGATAAATATATCATTTAAAAGTATAAATTTAACTACTGGAAGAACTAAGAATAATATAACAAACAGGTGGCAAAAAGCTTGGAGAAATATATTTTTTCACATTGCAACAGAGAGTTGAAAGTTACTTTTTAACAGGTAATAAGAAATAGAGGTTTAAATACACAAAGCTGTAAGGAAACACTAGAAAAAAGGGACTATAAACCATCAGGATTATGAAAAGCAAAATGTACATTCACACACAGACACACCAAAAAACAAATAACAAAAAAAAAAAAGAAATCACAGACCATAAAATATTTTTTAAAAATTAAAACTAAGTGAGCATTATTATGTTAAAAAGTCATACCATAACAGATTAAGGCAAAACATGTCTGCTGAATGGATTAAACGTACTGCTTGGACCTTCACCTAGCACATAGTAGGTATTCAACAAATATATGCTGAAGGTCAACTATTAATTCAGAAATGTTAAAAAAGAAATGCATAGATAAAGAGCTACCAAGGAAGTGCAAATAAGAATAAAGTAGGGTCATGACCTTAAAAGAAAAAAAAGTACAGTTTAAAGCATAATAACAGTAAAATACATAAAGAAGTACACTTTATAATGATAAGTGTTTACTACACAAGGAACAACTCAAGTTGTGGTATGTTATTCTCTTGTTGAATTTTACTTGCTAATACACTTCTGGAATTTTTCATGAATCTCATAAGTTATATTGGTCCACAGTTTTCTTTTTATGTTGTATTTGTTATTTTCTATGAATTCCTCAGCCCTGTTTAAAGTCTTGTTTAGATGCCTACAGAAGTGACTCAGAGATTCTAATTGTGGGAAGATTTCCATATTAAATTTATATCAAAAATCTGCATTATTTTTATATTACTGTGTAAAAATTGTGATTGCATTATGAAATTTTTGTAGTGTTTTTCAGCTCTATAATATCAGTTTGGTTTATTCTTATAATGGCCATTTTGTCTATTATCTACTGTATCATTTTGTTATAATCCTTAGATTCTTTGGTTTGGGTTTTGACTTTCACCTTTATGGTGATGACCTTTGTTCCTATCCATATTCTGAATTCTATTTCTGTCATTTCAGCCATCTCAGCTTGGTTAAGAACCATATTTGGGCAACTAGTGTGGTCATTTGGAGATAAGAAGAGGCTCTGGCTTTTTGAGTTGCCAGAGTTCTTGCATTGAATCTTTCTCATCTCTGTGGGCTGATGTTCCTTTAATCTTTATAGTTGCTGTCCTTTGGAATGTTTCTCTTGTATCCTATCTGATGTCCTGGGGGTTTGATTGTGGTATAATGTGACTTTGATCAACTGGCTTTGTTTCTGGAACAGTTTTTGAAAGCCAAGGCTCACATATGAACTCCTGGACTGTATGCTTTAATTCTGGGGGCTTAGTATTGAGTGCCTGACTTTGTTTTCCGGTTCCTCAAGGTTAGGAACCTGCTGTGCTGAAGGGGCTGATGTGTTCCTGAACGGCTGGTCACAACACTCTGATGGGTGGTACTAGCCAAAGTGCTCCATAGGGTGGTGGCTGTGTGATACATCCTCTTTCACATGTGTCAGCAGCAGTGGCAGCAAGGTGGTGCACATGCTCATCAGCTGTGGCACCGTGCTGGTGGTTTCATGGGTGCCAGCCTCCATGCAGGTGTTCACAGCAGCAGTGATAGCAGCATAATGAAGGGAACAGGGGACCATGCCAGCATTAGTACATGCATTTGTGCTGGTGGCTGTGTGACTATGTACCTCCTCTGTGCATATGTTCATATGGGTGACAGTGTTCAGTGGGGATGAGTCCACTGGTCTCCTTGCATAGTTTCATGCCAGTAGCAGTGTCAACATGGGGGCAGAGTGCTGGCAGGTGCTGGTCTGGTGGTCTCTGTGCCCATGAATGCTCTGATGACAGTGGTGGCATGGTGGGTGCAGTGGGGTGCACTCACGCCAGCAGCAGTGACACAGTGGGGTGCATGTGCATTCGTGCTCTGGTAGGAAAGGGAAGGCGAGTTTTGTCCATGCACATACACACCAGCAAAGTGATTTGAGGGTTGGACATGGGAAAGGGCATGCAGGGAAAGCAGCACAGGATAGGCTGCAGTGGAGGGAGAGCACAAGTGGGCTAGTTCATATCCGTGGAGACTGCTCTGCTGGAGCTCTCCACCTGTCAGGCATTGGCTGCCAGTGAAGAAGCTATGATTTGGGTCCCCAGGAGACACCCTGCCTGGGCATCTGAGACTGCAATGCAAGCAGATGTGGCTGAGCTGGGGTCCCGAGAGAGGTGGGCAGACTGAGGGATGCTCAGATCAGATTGTCCCTGTCTCATGGGCAGTTTGCCTTGTTCTGTTCAGGTCCAACAATTTCCCTAGGGTTAAAGTCTCCTGGGGAACATGGTGAACAGGGGGATGGGTGTCCCTGACCATGCTCTATACAGATGCTGCCACACCAAATGCCCTGGGCTCCTCATTGGCTGGAGTTCTGCACCTATCACTTCTGTAAGCAGCTCTCCCTGCCAGCTCTAGTGTGCACAGGGGTCATGGAGTCTCCTGCTGCCAGTAACCAAGAGGACTGTGGCAAGAGAGGGTTGCTCCTTGCCTGCTCAACTCACTCCTTCCCGAGGAGTTTTTGGGACCAGGAATGAATCCTGGTGCATGGTAGCAGATTTCCCACCTTCCTCTCACTTCAGCTCAGCATCTGTGACTTCCCTCCACTCACTCTCAATGCCTCCCCTCTGAAGATCTGTTAGGAGAGTGCCAGTCTTCCTGATGTCCCAGTCCCTCCATGGCAGATGTTCCTTCTGGCTGTTTCTAGTCACCCATCTTGCCTCCTTCCAGTGATTCTTTCTTCTTCCCCATCCCATTCTTAAACACATTCATTGAGTTTTTAATTTTCACTATTGTATTTTAAGTCGTTTTTCAAATTATCTATTACTTTGATGAGACATTCTATTTCATTGTTGACACTTTCTATTTTTCACTTGTTCCAAGCATGTTCATAATTGCTCACTGATGCATTTTTATAATGGTTGTTTTAAAATCTTTGCCAGATAATTCTAACACTTCGTCATGTTGGTGTTGGTATCTATTTATTGTCTTTTTCCATTCAGATTGATATCTTCCTGGTTCTTGGTCTGAAAATGGTTTCTGATTGACACCTGACATTTGGGAGTTTATGTTATGAGGTTCTAGATCTTATTCATGCCTTCTGTTTTAACTGGATTTATTTGACATTAATCTATCAGTGGATGATGGGGTAACACCTTGTCACTACCAGGTGAGGATAGAAGTCCAAGTTTCCTACTTAGCATGCATTGACACTTGGTGAGGGGTTCCTCATTACTGGTGGATAAAGTTGTAGGTTCCAGCTTCTCCCTCAGACTCCACTGCTATCTCAATTTCTGGGAGGAGTAGGAGTCTTTCATTCCTACTCACTCCCTGACCTCAACTAGACCACCAAAGGAGTGGGTGGCCTCACTACTGCCTGGTGGATGTGATAGTCCCAATTTTCCATTAAATATCTTACAGCACAATAAAAGTAGGGAGGGAGAGGGATACTTTCATATTGCTAAGTGGAAGTAGAAATTCAGATTCCTTATGTGGTCTTTACTGACACCAAGACGGTGGAGGAGCTGGTTATCACCCTATGGGGATGAATGTCCTGTATCTCTACTGTAACTTGTCTGACACTACCTTGGTTTTGGGGAGAGGAGCCTGGGCATCTGTTTCAGCCTTAGAAGAATGGAAGTCTCGGCTTGTACCCTGCCTTTGCCAGTGCAAATGGACTTGGGGTCAGAGTCTTTTTTATGATGTTTGGCTTAAGAAGAATAATTATTGTCTAAAAGTTTTTGGTATGTTATGTTGCTCCTTTCCAGGTCCCTTGGCTAAAGTAAGCAGACTTTTCTGGGACTCTTTTATGTGGATAGATTGGCTTTACTGAGTTGCTACCTTTTCCAGTACTCAATCTGGGATATCTCAGACAAAACAAAAACTTATGGAACTCATCATCATATTGTTCGCCATGACCTGATGTCCATAGCCAGTCTTCCTTCTCTCTACCTTTCAAGGTCTTCTTATGTTTGTTTTGTACATAATATCTGGGGTTTTAGTTTTACTTACAATGAAGAATATGAACACTTGTGTCTATATTATCTTCCCAATAGCAGAAGTCTCATAATTTTTATGCTTGAAAAGCTTTGGGAAAAAATGCTTAATGGAGATATCTGCCAGAAATGTCATAAAACACAAAACTACGAAGCATTTCTGCTGTGGGGGAGTAAACCCACTGATGCTTCTTTAAAATTTTTAGTAAAGTCCACATTCTTCACTCAGAACTTTCTGTGAGTGGAATTTTCTTGATGGATGTGAAAAAGTCACTCTTCCATGTTGGAATGGTGTTGAGAATTTCTATAGACCCTTGGACATTGTCCATGTTAATTATATGTAGTCTAATAACATTACCTATATATGACTAAAAGAAAGTGTTCTCATGAAAATATCGAACATTTTCATGCTAGGCAAGCAGGCCATTTATGTCCAGGACAGGGCCCTCATCTCTGCCCCTAACACAAGGAAACAGACCCTGTCCAGATTAGGGGAAAATACCCTAATTCTGAGAGAAAAAGATAGAAATCTTTACAATATATGATAGAATTATTTTAAATAAATTCTCTTTAAATATAAAAGGAATAGTCAATAAAAAAGTGCAAACTAGGCTAAATATGTAAAATATATATTACTGAATGGGAAGGAGCTAAAATAAAACAAAACAATTAAAAATGACTTGCAAAAATGTCTAACATAGGTGTGAAATCGACAGACAGTAGTACTAAGTTGTAAAATGTAAAGTGATGTTTTTCAACTAATTTGTAAAGATGATTTTTTTCTCCCTCAGCAATATGTAGAACCAATGGGCAGAAACAAGTAAAAGTAAAGCAATCCCTCACCCCCTTGGTATATGAAGTGGGCATTTTCTATAGCAAGCTCTCTGTGCCACTACATATACTTCCAATAACCCCTGTTCGAACTCAGGCACACATCATTGCCCATCACACCAAGACACAGCATTCTACACTGAGGTCTTTGCAATAGTTTGCAATAGGTCTTTGATATAGTTTCCTTACTTGGGGTCTTTGCAATCCTTAAATATGCTTGATCCATTAGAATACTTTAACGAGCCAGCTATTGACCATATGGCTGAACAAGGTATTCCAGATGTGATGAAACAACAAAGTCAAATTTTTCCAAACCTAGTTGATATCCTCTGCTGAAGAAGTCTTGTCAGAAATGACCATTTCCTTTTCCTTTATTCATAGGAAATGATCTGTGCACCCTGCACTTCAGCTTATAGCTCAACTACAGAAAGGCCAAAAGGAGGAGATGAAGGAAGAGAGGTGGATTCGAGATGGGGAATAAATTGAACAGGAATTGGGACTATTCTTGCTAAGATATGGGTTCATTTTGAATGCGGAGGATGAAAGTTATGAGTGACTACAAGTCCATTTCACAGTGGGGGAGGTGGGCTATGCTGGCCCTGTGGGATAGGCTCCCCTGAAACATATTTGCTAATTCTATTTTCCATCCAACTACTGGGCTCAGATTTCTATGGAATGAACACAGGGTTTGTGGTGGAACTATCTAAGGAATGCTCCTCTAGAATCAGCCCATGTTGGGTGGAAGAGAAAGCCTGCAGTCTCAAAGAGTATAGCCGGTAATTAATCAAATGAAGTTTTCCATAAAATATGGCAAGATTCTTGGAGGAAGGGTTCCTGAAGGTAAAAATTAAATTTCTTGGCAAACAGAAAAACTAGACTTAGTCCCCTGCCTGAAATAGCCCCCGCCAAGTTCCCACCACACCACTGGCATACCCCATCCAGACTAGGGTCCTTATTTCTGTTCTACACAGCTCATGCAGTCTCAAATCTTATCCAGCATGAACTGATAACTAACACCCCTTGAATAGGCTCTGCACATATATTTTTACTAAAACACCTTGTACATTCACGGTAGCCCTACTACAACAAAGAGACAACTCAACACAATTACTTAGCACTAGATTCTGTACTGCATAGGTGTCTCTCATGAAGTCTTCAGTACAAGGAACTCCTTGCACTGTCCTCAGAACCTATGCACTGTCCACATACTAGAGTAGGTCCTGCTCTGAGAGGGGACCATGAAAACAGTAGTCACGTTGCCCATATGCTAACCATGGCACATATTTCACAACTTTACTCCTTATGAATTCTAGTGAGCCCACTGTGACCACAACTTGTACAACCGCTCCAAAAACATAGCTTATTTTGTGCCCAATATGATGTATGTCCTCACCTCTGCTGTCTTACCTGAGCCTGCTCCACTTCTCTTTAAGTCCATACATGGACATGCCACACAGCTTTCTTACTCATTGCAGCCATCACAGTTCAACCCCATCATAACTAAGGGTGCCATTTTGTCTATCTGAATGCACTTACCAACCAACCCTCAGTTTGAAATAGTATCTGGTAGTGCTAATGTGAGGGGTAAAAATCTTACCTGTTTCCTTCCCTGGATGACACCCACTGTCCATAATGCTTGTTAGTCATGACCTTTTCCTTTCTCTGGCCTGCCGATCCTATTATGCAGCACATAGCTCCTTCCTGGACAATATAATGTCAGGGTGATAGGGTGAATATATGACTAAATCTGTGCTCACTGAGTGACAGAGTTTGAGGATAAACACTGGATGAGATTTCATGAAGAAATGTAAGATTTTTTTAAATTGATGTGGAGGTTCTTGGTCTGAAAAGTTTTAATCAGGAAGTCATTTTGTGAATAGGAAAAGCTTCAACTAAAAATAAAGTCTCAGTTTCATAGGCTGATGGGTTTCTCCTGGAAAAAGGCAGTCATTTTGGAAATTAGAAATTCCTTGCCTACCCTAGTGTCCTCACCATAGGCCTACAGTCATCAGTATAACCCATGTCCTAATCCTCACCTCTGAAGCTTCCACTATTTACAAAACAAACATAATATGGCATAATGTCCTCATTTATGAAAACAGAAGTACATGGTATGGAAAATCATATTAAGTTTTGATATAGTTTCCTTACTTGAAAGCTGGATAAGATTTAATGGATTATACAACTTGAAAATATCAATGACTGATTCCACTGAAAATGGCAAAGTGGAGAATTCTAAAACATTATCCAACCACTAAATCAAATATTAGCCTGACAAAATAAATGTGTCAGAACCAACATTTTCAGAATGCTGGAATCTAATTTTAAAAACTTACAATTACCAGGGAAGTGATTAAACCTTGGTGAGGGAATATTGTGGCATTTTAATTTATCCACATACCATTCCCTACCTCCCATGCCAGTCATGACTATGGAGATGGTGGCCTGTGTTCCTGATGCAGCTTGCTTATGCCAGAGAAAGCAATATAGACCTTGCTCTCAAAGTATTGTGGTTTTGTATTTTGACCTGTCTGGTGGTTTCCTGAGGAATAAGATAAAGGGCTTGCCTTTTCTTCACCAACCATAAAATGTTCTCAGGACTGAAGTGGCCTCCAGCACAACATTTGTTGAAAATATTTAAATGCAAATATACTAGCTACATCTTTCTTGGTCAAGGAATAACAGGGAGGGTAAGCTGCTAACAGACTGAAAAGCCTAGGAAAAGAAAGTCTGAGAGGCCAGGCATGGTGGCTCACTCCTATAATCCTAGCACTTTGGGAGGCTGAGGCGGGTGGATCACGAGGTCAGGAGATCAAGACCATCCTGGCTAACATGGTGAAAACCCGTCTCTACTAAAAATACAAAATATTAGCTGGGCCTGGTGGTGGGTGACTGTAGTCCCAGCTACTTGGGAGGCTGAGGCAGGAGAATGGCATGAACCCAGGAGGTGAAGCTTGCAGTGAGCCAAGATTATACCACTGCAATCCAGCCTGGGTGACAGAGCAAGATTCTGTCTCAAAAAAAAAAAAAAAAGAAAAAAAAGAAAAAAGGAAAAAAAAAAGTATGGGAAAAGAGATATATGAGGATGTTCAGGCAATGACATATGTTCAGAAAATATCTGAGAAGACCCAAGCCTTTTTTACTTGGCTGACCTTTGTGCTCCACACATGCAGGAAGTAAGGCTTAATGCAGAACGTTTTAGTCCATTCATGTTGCTGTAAAAGAATACCTGAGATTGGGCTGGGTAATTTATAAAGAAAAGAGGTTGATTTGGCTAATTTTTCTGCAGCCTATACGAAGCATGGAACCAGAATCTGTTTCTGGTGATGGCCTCTGGAAGTTTCAACTCATGGTAAAAGGTGAATGACAGCCACATGTACAGAAATCACATGGCCAAATGGGAAGCAAAGAAGAGGGGGAGGGAGGTTCCAGGCTCTTTTTAACAACCAACTTCTGTAGGAACTAATATACCAAGAAGTCACTCATTACTGTGAGGACAGTGCCAAAACATTCATAAGGGATCCACCTCATGACCCAAACTCTTCCCATTAAGCTCCACCTCCAACATCGGGTACCAAATCTCAACATGAAGTTTGGAGGTCAAATATCTAAACTATAGCACAGAATTATAAACGGCCTGATTAAACCTGAAAGAGCACTCCTACACAGAGTCAGTCAGCAAAGACCAAGAGAACCTGTTTTATCTTGTTGTTCAAGGCCCTGAATAAAATCTCTGTCAAATCATTAACTGACCACTAAGCTAATGCAACATAGACTTTAACGATCACACATGACAAAAAATACAGACTTTATAAAACCAATTTTAAAAACTTACTAAATAAGGAAAAAACAGTAATCCACAGAAACAAAAACACACTCTGGAAGGATAAAATCTTATTTTAAGTTATCAAATAATAATATTTAAAAGTCTACTTTTCAATAACAACATAAATAATAAGTTAGACAAAGAGCAAAAAAGTATGGCTTATGCATAAGGAAAAAGATATTAACAGAAAATATCATTAAGAAAGCTGAGACATTGCACTTAGAAGACAAAGAGTTTAAAACAACTGTCTTAAACATGCTAAAGAGTTAAAGAAAAGCATGACAAATAGAGAAAATCAGGAGAACAATGTTTTAGCAAATGGAGAATATTAATAAGGAAATAGAAATTATAAAAAGGAACCAAATGAAAATTGTGGAGTCAAAAGTACAATAAGTGAAAAAAAATACTGAACAGATCCCAAAGCAGATTTGAGCAGTGTAGAAACAATTAATAAATTTGAAGATAGGTCAATTGAAATGATCAAGTCTAAGGAGCAGAAAGAAAAAATAATGAAGAAAATTGATAAAGCCCAACAAAACTGTGGGAAACCAGAGCATATAAGCATACACGTAATGTGAATTTCATAAAGAGAGGAAAGAAAGAAACAGGCAGAGAAAATATTTTTTAAAATAATTGCCCAATCCTTTACTAATTTGATGAAAGGCATGAATCAACATATCCAAGAAGCTCAACAAAATGCAAGTAGATAACCTCAAAAAGAACCATACTGAAACACATTATAATCAACCTGTCAAAAGCCAAAGACAGAGAGAATCTTGAAAGCAACAAGAGAGAAAATTCATTATGTACAAACAGTTCTAAATAACATTAACAGCCAATTTTTCATCAGAAACCATGGAGGCCAGAAAGCAGTGGGAAGACATATTTAGGTGTAAAAGGTAATAATAAAACCCTTCCATCCACATGTCTATGTCTGGCAAAAATCTCCCTCAAAAATTTAGAAAAATTAAAACAACAAATAAAGCCTGTGGGAAATTTTCACTGTAAAGCTTTCTTATAAGAAATTCTGAAGGATGTTCTTCAAGCTGAAAGGAAAGGACACTAGCTAGAATCAAAACTCTATGAAGAAAGGAAAACATTGTTAAATATAAATACATAGGTATGTATAAAAGCCAGTATTCTATGTTTCGCTTGTAACGACTCTCTATATTACTTAAAAGAAAAATTTAAAACATAATTAACAAAATAATTAACAACCAAAAAAATAACAAAAATCTATGTTAATAGGCACATGTATAAAGATATAATTTGTGACAATAACTATATAAAGCACAAAAGAGGAAGATGTATAGGAGGAGAATTATTGTATACTAAATTGGTATTAATTTAAGCTAGATTATCATAAATTGTAATCCCTAGGTAACCATTAAGAAAATAACAAAACATATATAGAGAAATATAAATGAGAAAAGAACAAAAATGGAACAGTAAAAATCAATTAAACATAAGACAAGAGAGTGGTGGAAGGATTAAGGGTCAAAAATGATATGACATAAAAATTAAATAGCAAAATGGCAGAAGCAAGCACTTTATTTTTACTATTCACATTAAATATAAATGGTTTAACCTCTCCAATTAAAAGGTAGAGATAGGTGGGGGGCGGAGCAAGATGGCCGAATAGGAACAGCTCCAGTCTCCAGCTACCAGCGCTAGTGACAGAGAAGACAGGTGATTTCTGCATTTTCAACTGAGGTACTGGGTTCATCTCACTAGGGAGTGCCAGACAATCAGTGTTGGTCAGCTGCTGTAGCCCGACCAGCAAAAACTGAAGCAGGGCAAGGCATTGCCTCACCTGGGAAGCGCAAGGGGGAAGAGAATCCCTTTTCCTAGCTAGGGGAACTGAGACACACAACACATGGAAAATCGGGTAACTCCCACCCCAATACTGTGCTGTACCAAGGGTCTTATAAACGGTCACACCAGGAGATTATATCACACACTTGGCCGGGAGGGTCCCACGCCCGTCCAGGGAGCTTCCCTCATTGCTAGCACAGCAGTCTGTGATCTAACTGCAAGGCAGCAGTGAGGCTGTGGGAGGGGTGCTTGCCATTGCTGAGGCTTAAGTAGGTAAACAAAGCTGCTGCTGGGAAGCTCGAACTGGGTGGAGCTCACAGCAGCTCAAGAAGCCCTACCTGTCTCTGTAGACTCCACCTCTGGGGACAGGGCACAGCTAATAAACAACAACAACAACAAAGCAGCAGAAAACTCTGCAGATGCAAACGACTCTGTCTGACAGCTTTGAAGAGAGCAGTGGATCTCCCAACACACAGGTTGAGATCTGAGAACGGACAGACTGCCTGTTCAAGTGGGTCCCTGACCCCTGAGTACCTAACTGGGAGATATCCCCCACTAGGGGCAGATGGACACTCCACACTTCACACAGTGGAGTACACCCAGAGAGGAAGCTTCCAAAGTAAGAATCAGACAGGTACACATGATGATCAGCAATATTCTATCTTCTGCAGCCTCTGCTGCTGATACCCAGGCAAACAGGGTCTGGAGTGGACCTCAAGCAATCTCCAACAGACTTACAGCTGAGGGTCCTGACTGTTAGAAGGAAAACTAACAAACAGGAAGGACACCCACACCAAAACCCCATCAGTACGTCACCATCATCAAAGACTAGAGGCAGATAAAACCACAAAGATTGGGGAAAAAGTAGTTCAGAAAAGCTGGAAATTCAAAAAATAAGAGGGAATCTCCCCCTGCAAAGGAACGCAGCTCATCACCAGCAACGGATCAAAGCTAGATGGAGAATGACTTTGACGAGATGAGAGAAGAAGGCTTCAGTCCATCAAACTTATCAGAGCTAAAGGACGAATTACATACCTAAAGCAAAGAAACTAAAAATATTCAAAAAGGACTGGAAGAATTGATAACTAGAATAATTAATGCAGAGAAGGCCATAAACGAACTGACAGAGATGAAAACCATGACACGAGAAATACGTGACAAATGCACAAGCTTCAGTGACCGACTCGATCAAATGGAAGAAAGAGTATCAGAAACTGTGGATCAAATGAATGAAAAGAAGCGAGAAGAGAAACCTAACAAAAAGGAAGAAAAATAAATGAACAAAGCCTGCAAGAAGTATGGGATTATGTAAAAAAGACCAAATCTACGTCTGATTAGGGTGTCTGAAAGTTAGGGAGAAAATGGAACCAAGTTGGAAAACATTCTTCAGGATATCATCCAGGAGAACTTCCCCAGTTTAGTAGGGCAGGCCAACACTCAAATTCAGGAAATACAGAGAACGCCACAAAGATATTCCTCGAGAAGAGCAACTCCAAAACACATAATTGCCAGATTCACCAAAGTTGAAATGAAGGAAAAACTCTTAAGGGCAGCCAGAGAGAAAGGTCGGGTTACCCACAAAGGGAAGCCCATCAGACTAACAGCAGATCACTCGGCAGAAACACTACAAGCCAGAAGAGAGTGGGGGCCAATACTAAACATTCTTAAAGAAAAGAATTTTCAACCCAGAATTTCATATCAAGCCAAACTAAGTTTCATAAGTGAAGGAGAAATAAAATCCTTTACAGATAAGCAAATGCTTAGAGATTTTGTCACCACCAGGCCTGCCTTACAAGAGACCCTGAAGGAAGCACTAAACATGGAAAGGAGCAACTGTCACTAGCCATTGCAAAAACATGCCAAAATGTAAAGACCATCGAGGCTAGGAAGAAACTGCATCAACTAACGAGCAAAATAACCAGTAATATCTTAATCACAGGATCAAGTTCACACATAACAATATGAACCTTAAATGTAAATGGACTAAATGGTCCAATTAAAAGACAAAGACTGGCATACTGGATAAAGAGTCAGGACCCATCAGTTTGCTGTGTTCAGGAGACCCATCTCACATGCAGAGACATACATAGGCTCAAAATA
>NW_022297304.1:0-5032 GCF_002776525.5 Piliocolobus tephrosceles
CGGGGGCGTGGTCGGGGGAGGGGTGTGGCTGAGGGCCGGGGGCGTGGCCGGGGCGGAAGGGGTGTGACTGAGTCCTCAGGGGTATGGCCGGGGTGGGAGGGGTGTGGCTGGGAGTCGGGGGCGTGGCCAGGGCGGGAGGGGTGTGGCTGAGGGTCCGGGGCGTGGCCAGGGCGGGAGGGGGGTGGCCGGGGCAGGGGGGGTGTGGCTGATACCTCGGGGGCGTGGCCAAGACGCCAGGGACGTGGTTTCGAAGGTTGCAAGGGGGAACGGGCATGGCTGTGGCATCAGGGGCATGTCTGGGGCAGCGGCGTGGCCAAGGCAGCAGGGGTGTGGCTCGGGCAGGGGCAGTGGCTGGCCGCTCCTGGGACCCATTTGGGTCTACAGGCTGATTTTCTGAGCTATTGCCCTACTTTGGCTAGGGGCAGCCTATTTCCCAAGGAAGGGAATGCACGGGGTGTTTTCGGTTGTGCTGAGTGCTCGGTGAGCCCCTGCTGTGTGCTGGAGGGGCAAGGGGCAGACCCTCGGCCCAACGACCGGGCTGTGTGCCAGCAGGGGAGGTGGGGCCGGTGGGTTTCTCTGAGTTGGGAATGCAGAGGAGACCAGGGTAAGGGATGCCACGTGGAAAGGGGGAGGAAGGTGTGTTCCTGGAGTGGACACAGCACGTCCCAAGGCCCTGAGGTGGAAAGGAGGCCTGGAGGAGGTCGGGGAGGAAGGGGGGCCAGACACACAGGGCCCAGTGGGTGGCAGGGAGAGGTGTGACGAAATTAGGAGCATCAGGGAGCCATGGAGGGTTCTAGGTGGGCAGAGGACCTGGTCAGATTGTATCCGCTAAGGCGGCCTGTGTCCAGGAGGGAGATGGTGACTTGGCTTCTGAGGGGGCAGTCTCCGGGGCAGGGAGGGGCAGAGCCCTGATGACTGGATGCAGGCACCAGGGAGATCGCGGCTCGTGCTGTTTGTGGGAATGGGAGTGAAGACCGTGGCTGAAACGCAGGACAGGTGCGATGGAGTGGTGTCAGGGAGCTCCCCAGTGTACAGTAGGAAGCACTCCACAACCTGCTTTATACAGTGAGTATGCAACACATTCCCGAATATCAAGTGTTTAGGTTATACCTTCTGTATGCAGCAGGCGCTGAGCACGGGCTGTTTACAGGCAGGTGTTCTCGGTATGCCTGTGGCACACTGGAGGCACTCATTACATAATCGGCACATACAGATGGCACACATGTATACTTGCTGTACAGTGATACCCGCTCCATGTACACAGCAGGCATTAAATACCTGCTTGCTGCCAGGTGTGGTGGCTCACACCTGTAATCTCAGCACTTTGGGAGGCCAAGGCAGGCGGATCACGAGGTCAGGATCATGATCCTGAGGTCATCCTAACACGGTGAAACCCTGTCTCTACTAAAAATACAAAAAATTAGCCGGGCGAGGTGGCGGGCGCCTGTAGTCCCAGCTACTTGGGAGGCTGAGGCAGGAGAATGGCGTGAACCCGGGAGGCGGAGCTTGCAGTGAACTGAGATGGTGCCACTGCACTCCAGCCTGGGCGATAGAGCGAGACTGTCTCTCCAAAGAAACAAAAAACCTGCTTTCTGTATGCAGGTGCTTCATGCATGCTGGCTGTGCATAGCAGGTGCCTGTATACAGCAGGCACTCAATATCCATACTGTAGGTGAGAGGCTACATGTGTGCTTATTGTATACAGTAGGTACTAAATACGTGTTTGCTCTACACTGCAAGCACTCCATGCGCACCCGCTGTGTAGAGTAGGTGCTGGGTGCTTGCTTGCTGTATCCAGCAGGTGCTCCATGTATGTGTGCCGTGTAGAGCAAGTAGATGCTCGGTGCCTGCTGTACGCAGCAAGTGCTCCCTGTGCACGCGCTGACGCCCCCTCTCCTGCAGGCAAGAAGAATTCCATCCTTCTGCACAAGGTGCAGCATGACCTCAACTCGGGCGTATTCAACAACCAGGAGAACGCCATCATCCAGGAGATCGTCAAGTACGACCGTGAGATGGTGCAGCAGGCCGAGCTGGGTCAGCGCGTGGGCCTCTTCCCGCCGCCGCCGCCACCGCAGGTCACCTCGGCCATCGCCACGCTGCAGCAGGCCGTGGCCATGAGCTTCTGCCCGCAGGTGGCGCGGCCGCTCGTGGGGCCGCTGGCACTCGGCTCGCCGCGCCTCGTCCGCCGCCCGCCCCCGGGGCCCGCACCTGCCGCTGCCTCACCGGGGCCCCCGCCCCCTGCCAGTCCCCCGGGCGTGCCCGCCAGTCCCCGGGCACCGCGGACCTCGCCCTACGGTGGCTCGCCCGCCGCCCCCCTCGCTGGGCCCGCCCTGCCAGCGCGCCGCCTGAGCCGCGCGTCGCGCCCACTGTCCGCCTCGCAGCCCTCGCTGCCCCATGGCGCGCCCGGCCCCGCGGCCTCCCCGCGCCCGGCCAGCAGCTCCACGCCGCGCCTGGGGCCGACGCCTGCTGCCCGGGCCGCCGCGCCCAGCCCGGACCGCAGGGACTCGGCCTCGCCTGGCGCCGCCGGCGGCCTGGACCCCCAGGACTCCGCGCGCTCGCGCCTCTCGTCCAACTTGTGACCCTCGCCAACCGCCCCGCGGGCCCAGGTGGGCCGGGGGCGGGGCCGTCATCCAGACCAAAGCCATGCCATTGCGCTGCCCCGGCCGCCTGCCCGCCCAGAAGCCATAGACAAGACGTAGGTAGCCGTAGTCGGACGGACGGGCCGGACCGGTGGGGCAGCCCCCTCCGTGCCCCTGGCCGTGCCCCCTCCTCGCCCTGCGCCCACCCCCATCGCCCCTGCCCCCGGCGGCGGCCTCACGTGCGAGGGGGCTCCCTTCACCTCGGTGCCTCAGTTCCCCCAGCTGTAAAATAGGGACGGGGCGGCCCAGTGGCCGAGAGGAGCCGGCTCTGGACTGGAGCCCCGCCCGCCCCCCGCCCTCCAGGTGGCCCGCCGTCCGATGAGGATTGTTTTTTAAGTGCAATACTTGGCCCGCCAGCTTCCCGCTGCCCCCATCGCGCTCACGCAATAACCGGCCCAGCCCCCATCCACGCGCGTCCCGCGGTGACCTCCGGGAGCAGCACCCCCGGCTCCCTCCAGCATCGGCACCGAGGGGCGGGCCTGGCTGCGCAGGGCGCGGGGGCGAGGCTGGGGTCCCGCCGCCGTGATGAATGTACTGAAGAGCCGAGGCAGCAGTGCCCCCACCGTGGCCCCCACGCCCCATTAACCCCCACACTCCCATTCCGCGCAATAAACGACAGCATTGGCGCCCACCCTGGCCACGTATGATTGCTCGGGACGCGCACCCTCACTGAAAACAGCGGTTCCTGGAGGTGGGAAAAGATTTTTATTTACACACTGGCACAAGGCCCGCCGGGTGTCAGCTGAAAAAGTAGGTGGAATGCTTCACCCGCTCCAGGTCGAAGGCCCCTGCGGAGTGAGCAGAGTGGACAGCGTGGGTGGCACGAAGGCCCCGCCCTGGCCCGCAGTTAGAGGCGCCCTTGCAGCTGTCCGCCCGCCTACCTGGCTTGGGTACTGCCTGCAGTGTCGCCTTCAGCTGGCTGGCCTCCCAGCACCGGGAGAGCTTCTGGGGTCTGGGGCTGGAAGCAGGGTGGGGTGAGGCTGGGGCCAGGTTTTGGGGGTGGGGGGTGACCAGGCAGGGTAGTCAGGGTCAGGGAGGGCCTTACTCAGGGCAGAACCGCCTGACCAGGAACCTGGACAGGTCCTCCAGGATGGGCTCACTGTGCAAGCGGACAAACTGCTCCCGGCACACCTGGGCAGGAGTGAGAACCCCCGCGGGTCATCAGGCACGGTCTGGCACCACCCCACCCAATGCCCCGGGGGGCCGGGCCCCACCCATGGATGCACTAAGGCTCAGACGGGGCACCTGGTTCATGACGGTGACATCAGCCGCGTGGGTCCAGTAACAGTCGTGCACAGAGACGAAGGTCAGGCCCTTCCTGCGGCAGAGCGGGGGGCTCCTGAAGGGAAGGGAGCCCACAAGGCTGCCCCGCGACGAGCGTCTGGCCCTGTGCTCAGCCCTCTCCACTCAAGGTCCAGGGAAGCCCACCCTCCGCCAGGCTCGCCCCACCCCTTGCCCAAACATCCTGGGTTTGGCCTCAGCACAGGCCGAGGAAATGTTCTCAGAAGCCTCCTTGCCCCACACCTGCTGCCCCCGAGGCTGCTGTGGGAGCCTCAGCTCCGAGTGCAGCTGTGTCGTCCCCTCCTGCCACGGCCACCACCCCACGTCCTGGGCGTTCCCAGCTCCTGTGGCCGGTAGATGTTGCTGGAACGACCTCCACGTGCCCCAGATCTAACCACACACTACGGTGCTCACCGAGAAATGCCCACCAGGAAGGGGTAAAGCCCATGCTCGGCTCTCCCCGTCAGGCCACGGCAGGGGCAGGAGCTGACAGGACCACCTTCACATTCGGGGAACGGAGGCCCCACACACACAGCAGATCCACTCTGCCCAGACCCTGCACCCAGCACTGTCCCTTGCTGGACCCTGCTTTGCCAGCTGTGCCCTGGTAGCCAGAACAGGGGGACCCTGGGAGGTGAGCAGCACCCCTGCCGCCCGGAGATGCCCACCTGTAGCAGTGCAGGGCAGTGAGCATCATATGCGAGGAGTCCAGCGAGTGGATGAAGTTCGGCGGGAACCCGTTCTTCTGCTTACGCGTGTTGGGCTTCCTAGGAACAGGACAGGTGCCGGGTGGGGGCCAGAATGCACTCCCAGCCCAGGGACGCCCCTAACTGGCCACTGTCTCCACTGTGGCTGCCCCCCCGGCCAGCCCCCAGCCCGGGCCCCACTCACTGGCTGATGTCTCCGTTGTGAGTGTAGGTGATGCTCTGAATCCCACCTCGTACTTGCTAAAAAGGGAAGGAGCTGGTGAGTCCCGCCTGAGGCCCAGCACAGTGGTGGTACACGGGGACGGGGGTACACTGGGACGGGGGTACACTGGGACGGGGGTACACTGGGACGGGAGTACACTGGGACGGGGGTACACTGGGATGGGAGTACACTGGGACGGGGGT
>NW_022297304.1:5132-7577 GCF_002776525.5 Piliocolobus tephrosceles
TGGGGGTACACTGGGATGGGGGTACACTGGGATGGGGTGGTACACTGGGATGGCGTGGTACACTGGGATGGCAGTACACTGGGATGGTACACTGGGACGGGGGTACACTGGGATGGGGTACACTGGGATGGGGTGGTACACTGGGATGGGAGTACACTGGGATGGGGGTACACTGGGATGGGAGTACACTGGGACGGGGGTACACTGGGACAGTATGGGGTGATACACTGGGATGGGAGTACACAGGGATGGGAGTACACCGGGATGGTGGTACACCGGGATGGGGGTACACCGGGATGGGGGTACACTGGGATGGGGGTATACTGGGATGGGAGTACACTGGGATGGGCACATTGGGACGGGTTGGGGAGGTACACGGGGACGGGGGTACACTGGGACGGGATGGGGAGGTACACTGGGACGGGGGCACACTGGGACGGGATGGGGAGGTACACTGGGACGGGGGTACACTGGGACGAGGGTACACTGGAACGGGGGTACACTGGAACGGGGGTACACTGGGACAGGCACACGGACGGGATGGGGAGGTACACTGGGACAGGATGGGGAGGTACACTGACCTTGACCTTGAGCTCCAGGCGGTAGGGCTGGATGATGGGGATACCCAGGGGTGTGACCCACTCCACCACGGAGCCCATGTGGGAGATGAGGCGGGCGCTCTCAGTCAGCCAGTGCTGCGGGACACAGGCCGTCTCAGGGCTGGGGGCTCAAGCCGGGGCTCCCATCCACTTGCTCGGAGAGCCCTGGGCGAGCGGGGACAGGACAGGACGTACCTGGATGGCCCGGGTCCCCGAGAACATCTCTTGTAGACTCTTGAAGACCTGGCGGACGAGGTAGTGGGAGGCCTCCCACACGAACTCCTGCAGAAGACGGGCGGCAGGTGCGGGTCCTCAGGGGCCGGCCCGTTCGCGCCCTACTCCCCCCCCATTTCAGAGCAACTGAGGCCCAGTGCCCGGGGGGGACGGGGCCCGACACTCCCAGTCGGCGAGAGATGCCCAAGCCCTAGCAGGCAGGCAGTGGTCTAGGGGAACAGCTGGGTCTTCTGCTGGGAGGCTGGGTCTGCGGCAAAACCGTCCGACTTTTAAACGGCAGTGAAAGCAACGTGTTCCAAGTGCTACAGGCCTGGCGCACCTGGGGAAAGTCGGTCAGCTCCCGGAGGCGCTTCTCAATCTGCAGACGGCCGCCGTAGCGGGTGACCCCGTATACCACAGTCATCACCGTCTGCTTCACCACCTTGCGGGTGATGAAACCTTCCAGCATCTGTGCCACCTGCGTGCCCCGCTGCGCGTCCTGCCTACGGAACACCTCCACCTGCACCACGGGAGGGCAGGGGCGCGAGTCAGCCCTGCCAGCAGCCCAGGGGCCACCAATCACCCATGAAGCCCTCGAACGACATCTGCCTGGGAAGCCCCCGCCCCAGCCCCACCACATCCTCAGGACAGGCCAAGGTGAGGACGCCTGGGGCCGAGACTCAGGGCCCACACTGTCCCCACACCCAGATGCCCCGGGCAGCAGGTAACAGGGCACGCCCTACCTGCGCAGCCACGCCGCTGTACACATCCTGGGGCACATCCGCGGGCTCCAGGTTGACAGAGGCGGCGCCCACGCTGTCGCGGCCCAGGGCAGCATAATGCTGTAGGCCGTTGCAAGAGCCGTCCTGAGGGAGGGGCCGCAAACGGGAGATGGAGACTCAGAGGCAGGGATGTGTGGGGCCACAAACTACCCCCCAGGTCGAGCCATTTCTAAGGCTGTGCACGCCCAGCCAAGGGCACCTGAGCCCAGCACGCTCCCAGCAAAGGCCAGGAGCCATGGCTCCTGGACCCTCTAGGGCCACCTCCAAAAGACACTACAAGAGAAGGTGAAATCTCACACCCTCAAGTCGAGCCCCAGACCAAGTGCACACGGCATGGCCTCAGGGGCCCCACCCTGCTGGCTCACCTGATGGACGGGGAGGTGGGAGACGTAGGCAGCAGGGTCGGAGGAGCGCACGGCACTCGCCACCTCCATACAGCAGGCCAGCGTCTGCCAGGGTTCCTCAGCGCCCATCCACCACTTGCGGCCCTGCGGGGACAGCGGGTGTGGCGGGCAATGAGGCACGGGCGGACTTCCTGAGCCGGCTGGGGGGGTGTGGTGCAGGGAGGTGGGAACAGAGAGAGGAAACGAACATGCCTGACGGTGAACACGGGACCCATGTGGCTGAGAAACGGGGCACGGACTGGATGAGTCCTCTACAGCCACAGATGGAGGGTGAGGGCTGCGGGTGGACGGGGCTGAGACAAGTGTGTCCGGAGGCACGGTGGGGGGGGGGGGGCGCGGGGGCGCCGGGGGGGAGCGCGCGGGGACGCCCAAGGAGAAGACAGCGCGAGGGATGTGGGGGCGCCTAGGGAAGAGGAGCAGCGGGGACGAAGGACGGGGGACGCAGGG
>NW_022297305.1:0-1659 GCF_002776525.5 Piliocolobus tephrosceles
ATAGAAAAAAATTATATATTTTTACACGTATAGCCAAAATGTATTAGCTTTTTGTAAGTATATACTTATATACTTAGCATATAAAATATATAAATACATATGCATATACTTGTAAATAATGTAAAATGTTATACACACGCGAATACATATGCACTTTCACAAATGTATATGTACACATATGTATAATTAGAAAGAGAAAGAATAAAACGTATAATAAAAAATAAATGGTTATTAAGTAATATATACTTTATGTAATATATAAACTTGTGTTAGTATTTACAACACGTTTTTATAAAAAACATTAAACTGTGGACATAGAAATATTGATAATGTAACATATATAAAATATATGTATATATATACATGCTTATATATACGTTTATATACAATATAAACTACATAGTTCAATAGTGACTGATAACACAATGTAAATTTATTAAAATGTGATGTTAATTATGTTAACTATTTTTTTTTTTTTTTATTTTATTTTATTTTTTTTTATTTTTTTTTTTTTTTTTTATTATTTTTTTTTTTTTTTTTATATATTAAGGTTCGTGAATTGTTAAAAACACAGAACTATGTACAAGTAAGCATGTATATAAGCACGTACGTACGTATAGGTTTATATACATAAATGCTAAAAAAAAAATATGTAACTGTTACGACACGCTATGTATAAAAATGAAAAAAAAATATGTAACGAAAGTGGTAAGTAAGTCATATATATAAAATGTTATGTAATATTAATTGACAAACAAGTGAATATATATATATATATATATATATATATATATAACGTATGTAATTTATTATAGGGCTGCGATGTATTAATCTATAATAAGGTAAATATGCAAATGAATTAATAAACATAATTTTAAAACTATAAAAAATAAAATAAATAAATAAATAAATAATGATAAAGAATATAATTTTAAAATTTATGAATAAAAAGTGATTCTACATAGAGGAGTCAAAATGAAAAAAAAAAAAATAAATAAATACGTTATTATGAAAAATAAAAAGTTAGTATAAGTTATTTTAACATTATAATAAACATATAAAATAATACCTAGTCACAACAATTAAGTAAAAAAGCAAACTTTTAATTATATATATAAAAAAAAAATATATATATATATATATATAAAGCATATAATATATTTTTTCTTAATATGTATAAAGCAAAAATAAACATTAATAAATAAAAATATTTTTCAACGTTTAAATATAATTATATAATAAAATCTGAATGTAAATAAGAAATAAAAGAAATAAAAAAATAAAAAAATAAAAATATAAAAAATATTATGTAGAAACTTACAAAAAATTTTGTTTACAAAAAATAACATAACTCAAAAATTAATTTATGTAAGAACATGTGGATATAAATAAAAATATTAAAAAAAATAAAATTTATATTCATAAAATGTGATCAATGTGCGTATATATATTTAAATATATATAAATTATGTTTTAGAGCTATTCAATTTAATTGATCACAAGTGAACTTGATAAATACTACATTTAAAAAAAATAAAAAATAAAAAATACAGTTAAGCAGCATTGAACAATAATAAGAATAAAATTTTTTAATTTTTAAATTAAAAAAAAAGTACATACAATAAGATAAAAAAAAAAAAAAAAAAAAAAAAAAAAAAA
>NW_022297306.1:0-6371 GCF_002776525.5 Piliocolobus tephrosceles
AAAAAAAAAAAAAAAAAAAAAAAAAAAAAAATGCTAGGGCAAGAGGTACAAACAGGCCTTGTCCCAAGCAAACTGGGAAATATGGTTACCTGTCATCCTAAAATATTGATGATGTCAACACTGCCTCAGTTGCTATGATGCCCTTCAATTCTAAAATGACTCCATCAGGAAAGTGAAGAAAATCAAAACCCTTAAGGCCGGGCACGGTGGCTCAAGCCTGTAATCCCAGCACTTTGGGAGGCCGAGACGGGTGGATCACGAGGTCAGGAGATCGAGACCATCCTGGCTAACACGGTGAAACCCCGTCTCTACTAAAAAAAAAAAAAATACAAAAAAACTAGCCGGGCGATGTGGCTGGCGCCTGTAGTCCCAGCTACTCAGGAGGCTGAGGCAGGAGAATGGCGTAAACCCGGGAGGCGGAGCTTGCAGTGAGCTGAGATCTGGCCACTGCACTCCAGCCCGGGCGACAGAGCGAGACTCCGTCTCAAAAAAAAAAAAAAAAAGAAAAGAAAATCAAAACCCAAACTAGCTCTAGAGAAAAGATACTCAACCTCTTTAATAATGAGGAAAATATAGAAACAAATCAATAATAAGATGCCTTCGAAGGATTTGAAAGACAGGAATGATAGGTTCAGAATGGTTTCAAAACTTATCCAACTTTTCTAACATGGTGATGTCTGTGTAAAAAAAAAAAAAAACTTGTCCAGCTTTGATTTGAAATTGCAATGCAGTTTTCTGGATGTATCTCCTGAAATAGAAATGATGAAAACATTATTGCTGACTTGAGGAAAAATGGTGTTATACTAATAGATTTCAGTTCTTACACCCAGCACAGAAAACTAGAATACAAAAATAAAAAACTAATATTAGAATCACTATTCATACCCTTTTGCCTGAGAGTCCCTTTCCCAGCCTCTGTGTGGCCCAACAGTGGTTAATGAAACAGGAAAACAACTGTCAGGATTTCCCTGGAAAGGTTTCTCCCAGTTAAAAGGGACATTCAAAAGGAAAGGGTGCTGGAGCTGCCTCTTCCCTCATGTTCCAGCCTTGAAAGTGGCCATGATGGCTGCAGCAGTTACTGTGCAGACATGAAGTGACAATCATGAAAAAGAAATGTCCTTTTGCTAAAGGTAGAGGAGAAGAAAGACCCAGAACAAGAAGAGAATACTCAAAGCCTATGATGGCCTTGTTGAGCTGCCAGACCAACCCCAGCATCACTCAAGAGAATTGTTGTGAGTTAGAAGTGGGAGAGAAGCTTGGCCTGATGGCTCATGCCTATAATCCCAGCACTTTGGGAGGCCAAGGCAGACAGATAGAGGCCAGGAGTTCGACACCAGCCTGGCCAACCTGGTGAAACCCTGTCTCTACTAAAAAATACAAAACTTGCCCAGGCATGGTGGTATGCCTATAATCCCAGCTACTCTGGAGGCTGAGGCAGAAGAATCGCTTGAACCCAAGAGGCAGAGATTGCAATAAGCTGGGATTACACCATTGCACTCCAGCCTGGGTGACAGAAAGAAGCTTGTCAGAAAAGGAAGGAAAGAAGGAAGGAAAGAAGGAAGGAAGGGAAGGGAAGGGAAGGGAAGGGAAGGGAAGGGAGGAAGGGAAGGAAGGAAAGAAAGAAAGGAAGGAAGGAGGGAAAGAAAAGAAAAGAAAGAAAGAGAAAGAAAGAAAGAAAGAAAGAAAGAAAAAGAAAGAAAGAAAGAAAGAAAGAAAGAAAGAAAGAAAGAAAGAAAGAAAGAAAGAAAAAATTAAAAACGGGAGAGAGACTTTCGTCTGTATACCTTATACCTTCTGGCATCTGGTACTTTTTGAACTTTGTTCTGTGTGCATGAATTGCCTATTCAAATAAAATTGTAATGCCTGAGGTTTGCTGTTGTTGCTTCTTTTTTGAGATGGAGTTTCACTCTTGTTGCCCAGGCTGGAGTACAATGGCACGATCTTGGCTCACCACAACCTCCACCTTCCAGGTTCAAGCAATTCTCCTGCCTCAGCCTCCTGAGGTGGGATTACAGGTGCATGCCACCATGCCCGGCTAATTTTGTATTTCTAGTAGAAATGGTGTTTCACCATGTTGGTCAGGCTGGTCTTGAACTCCTGACATCAGGTGATCCACCCACCTCGGCCTCCCAAAGTGCTGGGATTGCAGGCATGAGCCACCACGCCCAGCCTAATGCCTGAGATCTTATCAATCAAATATTTAAACTAAAAATATTTTGCATCTACATTTTTTTAGTGGAAATATAATTTTAAAAAGCACAGTTTAGCCAGGGGCAGTGGCTCACGCTTGTAATCCCAGCACTTTGGGAGGCTGAGGCAGGCAGATCACCTGAGGTCAGGAGTTGGAGACCAGTCTGGCCAACATGGCAAAAAGCTGTCTCTACTAAAAATACAAAACAAAACAAAAAAAATTAGACAAGAGTGGTGGCAGACACCTGTAATCCCAGCTATCGGGAGGCTGAGATAGGGAGAAATGCTTGCATCCAGGAGGTGGAGGTTGCAGAGAGGCGAGATCGTGGCACTATACTCCAGCCTGGGTGACAGAGGAAGACTCGGGCTCAAAAAAAAAAAAAAAAAAAAAGCACAGTTTAAGACCGGGGCTCGCACATGTAATCCCAGCACTTTAGAAGGCTGATGAGGGAGGATCTCTTAAGCCCAAGAGACCAGGCTGGGCAACAAAGTGAGATCTCATCTCTATAAAAACCAAACAAAACAGCTTGGTGAAAAATGTGATAGAATGAAGTATATTACAGACAAAAGGGGCCTTCAGTATCAACTCTCACATATTGATTGTCGATGAAGAAAAGAGTCAAACTCTGTAAAATATTTGAAGAGACTTATTCTGAGTCAAACATGAGTGACCATGGCCAGTGACACAGCCCCAGGAGATCCTGAGAACATGTGCTCGAAGCAGTCGGGCTACAGCTTTTTATTACACATTTTAGAGAAACATAATACATTTAAGATGTACATCAGTTCCCTGTAGGAAGGTGGGACAACTCCACGTTGAGTAGGGGGCATGGGGCACTTCCAGGTCATGGGTGGAATTCAAAGATTTTCTGATTGGGAGTTGAGTTTGTCTAAAGACCTGAAATCTACAGAAGGGAGTGCCTGAGTTAAGATAAGGGGTTGCGAAAACCAAGGTTCTTGTTATGCAGATAAAGCCTCCAGGTAGCAGGCTTCAGAGAGAACAGATTGTAAATATTTTCCTGGATCTCCCTCCACCACCTAGGCTGGAGTGCAGTGGTGCAATCTCAACTCACTGCAGCCTCAACCTCCCAGGCTCAAGCCATCCTCGCACCTCTCAGCCTCTGGAGTAGCTGGGATTACAGGTGTGCACCACTACGTCCCGGTAATTTTTGTATTATTAGTAGAGACAGGGTTTCACCATGTTGCCCAGGCTTATCTCGAACTCCCGGGTTCAAGCAACCCACCTGCCTCGGCCTCCTGAAGTGCTGGGATTAAAGGGGTGGGCCACTGCACCAGGTCAAATTGTAAAACTTTTATTTTTTATTTTTATTTATTTATTTTATTATTATTATTTATTTTTGAGACGAAGTTTCGCTCTTGTTGCCCAGGCTGGAGGGCAATGGTGTGATCTCGGCTCACTGCAACCTCCACCTCCCAGGTTCCAGCGATTCTCCTGCATCTGCCTCCCAAGTAGCTGGGATTACAGGTGCCCGCCCCCATGCCTGGCTAAATTTTGTATTTTTAGTAGAGATGGGGTTTCACCATGTTGGCCAGGCTGGTCTCAAACTCCTGACCTTCAGGTGGTCCACCCACTTTGGCCTCCCAAAGTGCTGGGATTACAGGTGTGAGCCACCATGCCCAGCCAAAAATGTTATTTTTTACCTTTTTAAGGTGCAAGACTCTTAGTTAATTCTCTCCTGGTTAAGGAAAAATATCTAGAAAGGGAAGGGGATTCTCTACTGAAAGCAGATTTTCCCTACAAGAGACACCTTTGCAGGGCCATTTCAAAATGTGTCAAAAATATATATATTTTGGGGAGGGGGTAAACTACTTCAATTTACTTAAGGGCCTGCTGTCTGTCATGTTCGTATCTTATTGCTACAAAAAGTCTGCTTTGTCAGACTTAAGGTTTAATGTTAATGCTGGTCAGCTGTGCCTGAATCCCAAAGGGACTCTCTCCCAAAGGGAGGAGAGTATAATGAGGCTTGTCTGACCACCTGTTCCCATCATGACATGAACTAGTGTTTCAGGTAACTTTGGAATGCCCTTGGACAAAGAGGCATCCATTCAACTGATTGGAGAACTTAGAATTTTATTTTTGGTCTACATGGTAAAGCTTAAAGTTGCAGAAATCATTATCCTCAGTCAAGCTAAAGTCTAGGTATCCAGACCTCTCTTTCACCTAATTTATTTGCAATTAATCCAAAGTACTAGGCCAGGCACATTGGCTCACACCTGTAAACCTAGGCCTTTGGGAAGCGTGGAGGATCACCCGAGGCCAGGAATTCAAGGCTGCAGTGGGCTAAGGTTGCACCACTGCTCTCCCGCCTGGGTGACAGGACAAGACTCTGTCTCTAAAAGAAATTTTTTAAACAAGTAACAAAGTACTGGTTTATGCTGTATTTATAAAACAACATATGTAGTACGATTTTCTTAATTTTAGAACCCAGAAAGCTGTGCCAAATGCTTTGAGAATTGACATTTCCTGTTAGGTTTTTTAAATACTTGCAGCCTAGATACTGCTTTTAATTTTTTAAAAACCATTATCCATACTTACAGACTTTGATTAAGTTTCAAAGATTAAGCCTGCCGTGCTTGTCGGTGTGTGATTCGTTCCTCTAAGATTCCCGACATTCCCGTCTCCAGGCATCACTGTGTCGGGGGAGCGCTGTGTGAAAATGGCTGTGATCTTTGTGGGGTTTGTCCGGTTATACCTCATTGGGACACCAGAGGGCGCAAGGAGGGCCAGCACTTGTTTTTCTTTAAATCTCGAATCAAAGTCGGTGCAGAGAACAACAAAAGACCCGGAACACAGGGGCCTTGAGACAAAGGGACTCAGGGCAAAAAGGCTGCACGCCCAGTTTTACTGAAATGGAATTTGCTTCTTCACTCTCCTCACCTCCTCACCACCTTAAGGAACTAGAAATAAACAACTTAAGCTGCAAAATAATGAAATCTTTGGCTAACAAGGAAAACCAAACTAGAATACATTACTCAACATATAATAGGCTAAGAGGACTATCACAAATGTACATTTGAGCTATTTGCTTTGCCTAATATTAGTAACTTTAAAGAAAATTTTATTGTTTGCTTTTCTGAGTTCAATATATGCACATAGTAGAAAATTCAGAAAAGGTGGAAAAGCAAAAAGAACAGAGATCATCAACACACTGTTACCCAGATATAACTACTTCTAATATTTTCAGCTACTTCTTTCCAGATGTTTTCTTCTTTATTTTTTTATTTTTATTTATTTATTTATTTTTTTTGGGGGGGACGGGGTATCACTCTGTCCCCAGGCTGGAGTATAATGGCGCAATCTACGCTCACTACAACCTCCACCTCCCGGGTTCAAGTGATTCTCCTGCCTCAGCCTCCCGAGTAGCTGGGATTACAGGCGTGCACCACCACCCTGGCTAATTTTATATTTTTACTAGAGATGGGGTTTCACCATGTTGGTCAGGCTGGTCTTGAACTCCCGACCTCAGGTGATCCGCCCACCTCGGCCTCCCAAAGTGCTGGGATTACAGGCGTGAGCCACCACACCCGGCAGTTTCATATATTCTTACTCCACTGGGTTCTGCTTTATAATATTGACAGCAGACATTTCATTAAATGACATGTAAAAAGAACACCTATATATATATATGTAAAAATGTTCTTACTACGATCTTTTAGTATAATTTAAAAACCTGAAATGAGAATTCACATCACTGTAAGTGGGTCTCTTACTCGGGTTTTGAGGATGAAGTGGCTTTCTCTCAGAAATAGCTTTGAACTATAACTCTAGTAACTACAGACGGCAGACTCCACAGCTTGAACACAGCATATTTTATATCAATGCCCACAAATAAAACCTATTATAACTCTTAGGAAATAAAACTTGAATCTTGATTGGCACAACTGCCTCAGTGAGGGCTGGCTGAACTGCATACCCAAAATGTTTTAGATCTACAGTCCACTTTCATGTTGGCTGCACTAACGCATTTCCACTTGCTCCTCTTACACTTTGACTGACATCCCTCTCAGCAAGAGGTGGAGACTATGTTCCTTTTTTCCTGAATCTGGGATTTGGTCTCTGAGACATCACTGTTGTCACCAAGAGTATGGTAAAAGTGATGTTATGTGACATTGAAGGGTAAGTCCTAAAAAGCCAACTCTGCCACGCTCTACTGGAGCCC
>NW_022297307.1:0-1256 GCF_002776525.5 Piliocolobus tephrosceles
AACAGGGTCTGGAGTGGACCTCAAGCAATCTCCAACAGACCTATAGCTGAGGGTCCTGACTGTCAGAAGGAAAACTATCAAACAGGAAGGACACCTATACCAAAACCCCATCAGTATGTCACCATCATCAAAGACCAGAGACAGATAAAACCACAAAGATGGGGAAAAAGCAGGGCAGAAAAGCTGGAAATTCAAAAATAAGAGCACATCTCCTCCTGCAAAGGAGCGCAGCCCATCGCCAGCAACGGATCAAAGCTGGTCAGAGAATGACTTTGACGAGATAAGAGAAGAAGGCTTCAGTCCATCAAACCTCTCAGAGCTAAAGGAGGAATTACATACCCAGCGCAAAGAAACTAAAAATCTTGAAAAAAGAGTGGAAGAATGGACAGCTAGACTAATTAATGCAGAGAAGGTCATAAACGAAATGACAGAGATGAAAACCATGACACAAGAAATACGTGACAAATGCACAGCCTTCAGCAACCGATTCGATCAACTGGAAGAAAGAGTATCAGCGATGGAGGATCAAATGAATGAAATGAAGCGAGAAGAGAAACCAAAAGAAGAAAAAGAAATGAACAAAGCCTGCAAGAAGTATGGGATTATGTAAAAAGACCAAATCTACGTCTGACTGGGGTGCCTGAAAGTGAGGGGGAAAATGGAACCAAATTGGAAAACACTCTACAGGATATCATCCAGGAGAACTTCCCCAACCTAGCAGGGCAGGCCAACATTCAAATTCAGGAAATACAGAGAATGCCACAAAGATACTCCTCCAGAAGAGCAACTCCAAGACACATAATTGCCAGATTCACCAAAGTTGAAATGAAGGAAAAAATCTTAAGGGCAACCAGAGAGAAAGGTCGGGTTACACACAAAGGGAAGCCCATCAGACTGACAGCAGATCTCTCGGCAGAAACTCTACAAGCCAGAAGAGAGTGGGGGCCAATATTCAACGTTCTTAAAGAAAAGATTTTAAACCCAGAAGTTCATATCCAGCCAAACTAAGTTTCATAAGTGAAGGAGAAATAAAATTCTTTACAGATAAGCAAATGCTTAGATATTTTGTCATCACCAGGCCTGCCTTACAAGAGACCCTGAAGGAAGCCCTATACATGGAAAGGAACAACCGGTACCAGCCATTGCAAAAACATGCCAAAATGTAAAGACCATCGAGGCTAGGAAGAAACTGCATCAACTAATGAGCAAAATAACCAGTTAATATCATAATGGCAGGATCAAGATCACACATAACA
>NW_022297308.1:0-4474 GCF_002776525.5 Piliocolobus tephrosceles
AGAAGTGGTGAACTTGGGTATCCTTGTCTTGTCCAGTTTTCAGGGGCTTTGCTTTCCACTTTTCTCCATTCAGTATGATGTTTGCTGTGGGTCTATCATAGATGACTTTTATTAACTAATTCAAGGTAAGTCCCTTCTATGCTTAGTTTGCTGAGGACTTTTTATCACAAAGAGAAAGTGTATTTTATCAAATGCTTTTCTGCACCTATTGAGATGATCATATGGTTTGTTTTTAATTTTGTTTTTGTGATATATTGCATTTAGTGACTTGGATATGTTAAACCATCCCTGCATCCCTGGGATGAAACCCACTTGATCATGGTGTATTATCTTTTTGATGTGCTGTTGGATTTGGTTAGCTAGTATGTTATTGAGGTTTTTTTGTTTGCTTTAATCTATCTTCATCAGGGATATTGGTCTGTGTTTTTTGTTTTTGTTGTTATGTTCATTCATGGTTTTAGTATCAGGGTGAAATTAGATTACTAGAGTGATTTAGAAAGGATTCCCTCTTAATCTTTTGGAGTAGTTTCAGTAGAATTGGTACCAATTGAACGTCTGGTAGAATTGAACTCTGAATCCATCTGGTCTTGGGCTTTTTTGTTGGTGGTGGTAGTTTTTGTTTGTTTGTTTGTTTTGTTTGTTTGTTTTTACGGATTCAATCTTTGTTGAACCCCATTAAGGGTTTCTCTTTTTCCTGATTTAATCTGGGAGGGTTATGTTTCCAGGAATGTATACATTTCCTATAGTTTTTGTAGATTGTGTGCATAGAGGTGTTCATAGTAGTACCAAATGATCATATTTCTGTGGTGTTAGTTGTAATGTCTCCAGTTTCATTTCTAATTGCACTTATTTGAATCTTCTTTCTTCTTGGTTAACCAAGCTAATGGACTGTCAATTTTGTTTACCTTTTCAAAGAACTACCGTTTTGTTTCACTGATCTTTTTATTGTGTTTTTTTGTTTCAATGTCATTAAGGTCTGCCCTGATATTTGTTACTTTTTTTTTTCTTCTACTATCTTTGGATTCAGTTTGTTCCATTTCTCTACTTCCTTGAGGTGTGACATTAGGTTGTCAATTCATAATCTTTCAGGCTTTATGATATAGACATTTACCACTATAAATTTTCCTCTTAGCATGGCTTTTGCTGTATGCCAGAAATTTTGAAAACTTGTGTCACTATTATCATTAATTTTGAATAATTTTTAAAAATTTCCATATTGATTTCATTGTTAACCCCAAAATCATTCAGGAGCAGATTGTTTAATTTCCATGTATTGGTATTGTTTTAGGGGTTCCTTTTGGGTTGATTTATAGTTTTATTCCAGTGTGGTCAGAGAAGATACATGGTTTGATTTCGATTTTCTTAAGTTTATTGAGACTTTTTCTGTGGCCTGTCATATGGTCCGTAATGGAGAATGTTCCATGTGGTGATGAAAACAATGTATATTATGGAGGTCTTGGGTACAATATTCTGTAAATATCTATTAGGTCACTTTGTTCCAGAGTGTAGTTTAAGCCTGTTATCTTTTCATTGACTTTCTGTCTTAATAATCTGTCTAGTGCAGTCACTGGAGTATTGAACTATTATTATGTTCCTGTCTGTCTCATTACTTAGGTCTAGTAGTAATTGGTTTATGAATCTGGGAGCTCCAGATTTAGGTACATATATGTTTAGGACAACATGTTTTTGTTGGACTGATCCTTTTATCATTATATAATGACAGTTGCCTTTTTTTTTTAACTGTTGTTACTTTAAAGTCCATTTTATCTGATATAAGAATAACTACTCTTGCTTGTTTTTGGTATTGATTTGTTTTTGTTTTTTGGTTTGTCTTGTGTTTTGTTTCCAGTTACGTAGAATGTTTTTTTCCACCCCTTTACCTTGAGTTTATAGGAATCCTTACATGTTAGGTAAGTCTCTTGAAGACAACAGATATTTGGTTTGTGATTCTTTGTCCATTCTGTTAGTCTGTATCTTTTAAGTGGGGCATTTAGGCTATCTACATTTAATGTTAATATTGAGGTGTGAGGTACTGTTCCATTCATCATGTCAATTGTTTTCCATCTACTATTTTTCAGTTACTGTCAATGTGTTGTTGTTTTATAGGCTCTGTGAGTTCTGCGCATTCAAGAGGTTCTATTTTTGTGTATACTGAGCTGTTTCAAGATTTAGAACTTATTTTAGCGTTAATAGGGCTCATCTGGTAGCAACAAATTCCTTCAGTAGTTGTTTGTTTGAAAATGACTTATTTGTCTTTCATTTATGAAACTTGGCTTTGCCTGATACAAAACTCTTGGTTTACAGTTATTTTGTTTAAGGAGGACAATGATACAACCTAAGTCCCTTCTGGCTTATAAGATTTCTGTTGTAAATCTGCTCTTAGTCTGATAGATTTTTCTTTATAGATTACTCCATGATTTTTTCTCACTTTTTTTTTAGAATCATTTCTTTCTTGTTCACTTTATATAGCCTGATGCCTATATGTCTTGGTGATGACCTTTTTACAATGTATCTCCCAGGTGTTCTTTAAGCTTCTTGTATTTTAATATCTAAATCTCTACCAAGGCCAAGGAGTTTTCCTCAATTATTCCCTGAAAAAAAGATTTCCAAACTTTTTGCCTTCCCTTTTCCCTCAGGAACACCAATTATTCTTAGGTGTTGCCATTTTACATAATCTTATAATTCTTAGAGATGTCCTTCATTTCTCTTGATTCTTTTTTTTTTTTTTTTTTTTGTCTTATTAGGTGAATTCGAAAACTTGTCTTAGAATTCTGAAATTCTTTCTTCTACTTTTCATTGCATTGTGTAATTTAGTAAGTGTGTATTTCATTTCCAGAAGTTCTGATGAAGATATCTATCTTCTTAGAAAATTTACTATTCATATCCTGAATTGTTCTTTTTTTCTTTTCTAATTTCTTTCTGTTGGTTTTTACCTTTCTCTGGTATCTCCTTGAGTAACTTAATAATCATCCTTTTGAAATTTTTATCTGGTATTTCAAATATTTCATATTGGTTTACATTATTTACTGGAGGGCTAGTGTGATCTTTTGGGGGTGTTATAGAATTTTGTTTTGTCCTATTATCAGAATTGTTTTTCTGGTTTCTTCTCATTTGGGTAGACTATTTCTTCACATTATTCTTGAATTTACTTTTGACTCCTTTTAAATTATTTTTTTCCTTTTCGTGGATGTAATTTTAACATTTATAGTTTATTGAAATCTAACTTAGGTACTGGTGTTTTCTAGGGTGAAGACTCAGTATGGGTTCCTTGGTTATAGGTCTTCGTATGATGACCTTCTTGGGTGCTGATTGTAGTAGCAATTTGCTCACTGTGTGAGCAAGTTTGCTGTTTCCTGTAGGGGTGAAATGGCAAATGCCTCTTGAAGCTTATCACCTTCCCCCATGGTGTTTACTTTTTTATTTATTAATTTTTCCCCAAGATTTTATTTACTGAATTTAATAGTTCAGGCTTCAGCCCAACAGGGGATGTGTCTACAGGTAGATACCAGATGTTGCTAAAGCAGGTGGATAAATGCAGTATCCAGTGGCTGGGCAGAGGACAGGGGTGGCTGGGAGAGCTCTGAGTGAAACACAATGAGGTCTTATCAGTGGGAAGGAGCAGATTTACCTCAGCTTCTCTGCCAGGACAACAGGAAATCATTCCCCCACCAAGACACACTCCTGACCTGGTGTTCCAGCTATTCATATCAGACAGGTTCCTTTTCTTCATCTGTGGGAATGTTGGTGTTTCAAGTAGAGAGAAATTGTGGTTCTACCTCTCATGTAAACCTGCACTTGGAGGACACTCCTCCTGTAGGGATGCAGCCTACCTGAGGTGTTGCAGAACATCTGTCTCTAGGTGCACCCACACTGAGCCCCTATGGGAAAACCCTACCCGTATCTGTGGTCGTGGACAAATGGTAAACTTGTCCCATTCTTTAAGACATTTCATGAGTACCAGAGTTGCCTGAGTATTGGGGTAGAACTGAAGACTTTCTCAGCTGAGCTTAGAACTGCAACTGTGGCTCCACTGGAAGAAACTTCACACCAGCAGAAAGGTCAGGGATTCAAGGCCTGCTATCTGGGTTTTGTCCCAAGGGGTGTCCCCTTGATTTGGGGCCCTCTCCTTCCTCTAGGAAATATAAGTTCCAGAGAGCCAGACTATTGTGAATGCTGTTGCTCTTTGGTGTGTAGCAACCCCCTGAGGCCACCACACTCCAGGCTGGTGCTGGTGAATGTCTGCAAGGGATCCTGAGATGTGGCCTGTACTTAAGTCTCCCAGCAGTGGGTACTAGCACCAGCTCTGATAGGAATGACAGGGGAGTGACACAGACTCTGTGAGATTCCTTGGTTATAGATAGCCTTAGTTTGCTGGCTTTCTCAAATACCAGTTGTAGTGAGGAACTGTCAGGTAGACAGACTTAGACCCTCCTGATTAGCCAGGATTGTACAGGCAATGGTGGTAATTTAGGTT
>NW_022297309.1:0-6121 GCF_002776525.5 Piliocolobus tephrosceles
GGCAATCAAAAGTTCTGAAAGATCTGACTTCTGAAAGGTTATTATCCAGTGAGGAAAATGTCTTTCCTTTAAAGTAACTGTGTGGATAGCATTTTAAAGAATATTTAGAAAGCAATGGAGATGGAAATTTAATAGAAAAATATAAAGTGAAAATGCTTTTTTCTAAGTCTTGGGATATTACTACGAGAATAAAACACTTTTACTACTTCTTTCATTAAATAATAATAAGGAAGGTCCTTATATACCCAACTGCTCCTTCTATTAAAACAAAACACGGCCGGGCGCGGTGGCTCAAGCCTGTAATCCCAGCACTTTGGGAGGCCGAGACGGGCGGATCACGAGGTCAGGAGATCAAGACCATCCTGGCTAACACGGTGAAACCCCGTCTCTACTAAAAATACAAAAAAAAACTAGCCGGGCGAGGTGGCGGGCGCCTGTAGTCCCAGCTACTCCGGAGGCTGAGGCAGGAGAATGGCGTAAACCCGGGAGGCGGAGCTTGCAGTGAGCTGAGATCTGGCCACTGCACTCCAGCTCGGGCGACAGAGCAAGACTCCGTCTCAAAAAAAAAAAAAAAAAAAAAAAAAAAAACAAAACACATACCAGAGTTGTATTTCAGCATTTCTTTTAAAAACAATGGGCATATTAAATGTTGGTCATATAACTTATGCTAAGGATGTCTAGGAAAAAACGGCCTTCTATACAGTTTTTACTCTGAAGAAAAGAAACGGGCCGGGTGCAGTGGCTCACACCTGTAATCCCAGCACTTTGGGAGGCCAAGGCGGGTAGATCATGAGATCAGGAGTTGTAGACCAGCCTGGCCAATACTGTGAAACCCCGTCTCTACTAAAAATATAAAAATTAGCCAGGCGTGGTGCCATGCACCTGTAGTCCCAGCTACTTGGGAGGCGGAGGCAGAAGAATCACTTGAACCCGGGAGGTGGAGGTTGCAGTGAGCTGAGATCGCAGCACTGCACTCCAGCTTGGGTGACAACGCAAGACTCCATCTCAGAAAAAAAAAAAAAAAAAAAAAATGACCATCGAATGCATAAAAGTGTACATTCAAGGCGAGTTACAGAGGGTCAGAAAGACAGTTGCACACCTGTAATCTCAGCACTTTGGGAAGCTGAGGCAGATGGATTGCTTGAGGCCGGGAGTTTGAGAACAGCCTGGGCAACGTACTGTGACCCTGTCTCTACAAAAAAAAAAAAAAAAAATTAGCTGGATGTGGTGGTGCTTGCCTGTAGTCCTAGCTACTTGGGAGGCTGAGGCAAGAGGACTGCTTGAACCCAGGAGTTTGAGGCTACAGTGAGCTATACGCCACTGAACTCCAGTCTGGGCAACAGAGAGAGGTCGGCGTGGTGGCTCACACCTATAATCCCAGCACTTTCGGAGGCCAAGGTGGGTAGATTACCTGAGCAACATGATGAACCCTGTCTCTACCAAAAATACAAAAAATTAGCCTGGTGTAGTGGCATGTGCCTGTGGTCCCAGTTGCTTGGGAGGCTAAGGTGGGAGGATCACTTGAGCCTGGGAGGCAGAGGTTGTAGTGAGCCGAGATCGCACCACTGCATTCTGGGTAACAAGAATGAGACCCCCGTCTCAAAAAAACAAAAACAACTAGCCATATGATTTTTGCCTATAACAGTAGAAAACAGGAAACAACCCAAATGCTTACCATGAGTTCAATTAAATAAAGTATGAAATAACCACGTAATTAAATATTGTAAACTGTGGATTCATTTAAAATAACAGAGCTCTGTATTTACCAATATGGAAAACCGCTCATGGCTAATATTTTTTAAAAGCCAGTTATGAAACAGTCTATTAAATAATCCCATCTTCATTTAAGTATAACACGGACATATACATACACGTATATATTCATATAAATTTATATATGTGTGCAGAAAACACACACCAAAATATTAATTGGTTATATTTCTGGTTCTATCTGTAAGTGACCTTTGCTTCCTTTTAAGACTTTCCTAACCTTTATGCAATGAACACACAAACTTCCACAGTCAGGAAAAAATGTATTTTAAAAATGTTCAGGCAGGGTGTGGTGGCTCATGCCTGTAATCCCAGCCCTTTGGGAGGCTGAAGCAAGCAGACCGCTTGAGCCCAGAAGTTCAAGACCAGCCTATGCAACATGGCAAAACTCCATCTCTACAAAAAATGCAAAAATTAGCCAGGTATGGCAGTGTGTGCCTGTGGTCCCAGCTACTCAGGAGGCTAGGTGTGAGGATACCTTGAGCCTAGGAGGTTGAGGCTACAGTGAACTGTGATCATCCCACTGCACTCCAGCCTAGGTGACAGAGTGAGAGCTCGTCTCAAAAAAAAAAAAAGATCATTACATTTGATTTTAAATATACACAAATTCACATCTATTCATTGAAGTAATATTTACAGAATACCTGTGTAACAGGTACCATGAATCCACAGGTGAACAAGATAGTATCTGTTCTCAGGATGATTATTGTCTATTGGGAAAGCAGACAACACAAATAAATTTAAGTGTTACCTCATTTGCTTCACTCTGTTGCTGTTCCTTCTTTTTTCTTCTTTTCTCTCTTTTTTTCTCATTTGTAGTTGACTTGCTTCCTAAAGTTTGAGACTTTCCAGTACTTCGACCTTTACCTTTTCCAGGTTCTGAATCAGAACCACTGCCACTATCCACTTGTAACAGGGCAAAACGAGAAGCAGTAGTGGGAACAGAACTAAGTACTGCTGAGGCCATCGTAAAGATTTTTCTTTTAAAATACTTCTGTCAAGAATAATTTCTGTGGGGAGAGAGAAGAATAGGCAGATGGGTAAACAAACACTCAGTAAAATCTGTTGTAGATTCTAAAACAACCATATGTATATAAAGTAAATTTCTTCTGACACTGGCTTTAGTCAATTTGGATTAATACCCACAACACTATTAGCAGTATATTTTTATTATATTTAAGTAAACAATGTAACATTTTACAATAGAAAAAATGATATAAGATTTCACAGATATAATGTGCTCATTTTTCCATGTATACTTGAAAAATGCATGGTTTTCCTCTCTCAATAATTCTCTAATATATACATATTTATAAAGAACATCCTAAATCAATATGGTTTACAGTGGAAAAGAGTATTATTTTTTTCATTATATACAAAAAAAGACCTTTAGTCCAACTACATGTTAACTCCCAACTTCCAATACAAGAAAAAAAGGAGTAAAGACAGAATACCATCTTTATCATATATAAAATACTACCATAAGTTTGTTTCTGGAGACTGTGATTTAGAACTGACAGCAAAAATAAAGAGCTTAAATTCTCTCAACCAAAGGAAACTTTTCAAAATGCCTTCCGCATTATGTTTTAGTTCACTAGCTTCCAGGCAAGCATAGGTGAGTGTAGCTTCATGCCGTGTGCTGTCAGCTTTTCCACAACCGTTTAGACTTAGAAGGGATCTTAAAAGTCCCCCCAATAGCTCCTCATCCAAATCCTTTAGTTATACAGCTAAGGTAAGTGGAGTTTAAGTTGGTTATGTGACTTCCCTCAGTTCTTTCTGGAAGTTAGTGGCTGAATCTCCACCTGGACCTACATTTGCTGAACCTTAATCTGAAAGTCCAAATTAAGAAGCCCTGTAACAACCAGAAGACTAAGCACTCTTCCAATTAAAAAAGACACAGATTGTCTTAACAGAATGGCAACTCAGAAATTTGTATTTTGAAATGTTTCAGGTACACAGAAACTGAATAAAGCATTCAGTTTGAAAAAAAATTAAGATGAACACTCCAAGTAGCCAGCACAAAGGTTAACAAAATGTTAACTGACTCCTATGCTTCTCTCCAACTGCATTCCCCCACTGCACCAGCCAGAGGTAACAAGGATCCTGATTTTCGTATAACTTACTCCTTTGCTTTTCTTTATAGTTTTATTCTATGTCTTGATTCACAGTGCTCATATCAGAATGAACTGCTGTCATTTCCACAATATCCCACTGGTTACATATATATTTCTTACTGCATCACATTATCACACAGGGCCACCCTTTCATTGTGGGAAAGGGCTTTGTAAAGGTGAATACTAAGAAGTAAGGATTATTAAGATCCATTCTGAAAGTCAACCACACACTATTGCTTGTATGTTTTCAGGAGGGAAGAAAAAATGAGAAGCACGTATTCAATCTTCCACCTTAAGTAACCAGAAAAACATTTAGAAATCTTTCAAGTTTTTGGTATACAATGAAGAAAAATCACAGTAAGAACTGATGTCTGAAGATGCTGTCTAGCCATCATTAAATCATAGCATTTTTACTACAATATCATGTCAAGACAAATTGCTTCTGTGCCTAGAAATATGCAAATCAAGACAAAATATCACAATGTACAGAGATGATACCACATTGAAAAATTGTGACAGATTTTTGCTTCCAATCTTTCCTGCAAGCATGGGAATGAAAGTTTCATAAGTTATGACAAAGGAGAAAATGTTTCAAAATGGAAAAGAAATTCCAGATTTATTATGCAAAAGATGAATTCTGCTTCAACCTCAACATATTTTATTAAAATAATCCTATAGGCCAGGTGCAGTGGCTCACACCTGTAATCCCAGCACTCTGGGAGGCTGAGGTGGGCAGGTCACTGGAGGTCAGGAGTTCGAGACCAGCCTGGGCAACATAGTGAGACCCTGTCTCTACTACAAATACAAAAAATTAGCTGGGCATGGTGACACACGCCTGTAATCCCAGCTACTCCAGAGGCTGAGGCATGAGAATCTCTTGAACCCAGGAGGTGGAGGTTGCAGTGAACCGAGATTGTACCACTGACTCCAGCCTGAGCAACGGAGTCAGATTCTCTCTCAAAAAGATAATAACAATCCTATATAAAATGTTACTTGCTTAAGCACTCAGGGTACAATAATCCTTTATAACTGTTCAACTATCATTATATTCAATTTTAAATGTTGGGGCTATTAATTGCAAGTGGCAGCTGTATTACTGTTCGCAAATATTCACTGTCCCTCCCTGAAGGGGAATTATACTATACATCACTTCTCTGTTATAGGCAGGCATAACCAGGTAACTTACTTTGGCCAGTGAAATATAAACTTTAAAAAGCTTTACAAGTCAGTGTGTGGTTCAACGTGTCCTCTTTTCCCTGCTTCTGTGATTGTAGAAGCATATACTGAGATGGAATCTCTATCAGCCAGATCTAATAAAGTCTGCAACCACAATAAACAAAGCCCCCCCTTACTAACCTGTGATGGACATGTAGCTTGAGCAAGAAAGCAACTTTGCTGCTTTCAGCTGCTGAGATTTTCAGATTGCTATTGAAGCCTTATCATGACTTATAACTTACACAAAGAAATTTCTTTCCATTCTAGGACTGATATGAAAACTGTGAATTTCACATATGGATTATTTGCATGCATTAAATGTTCATAAATTTCTATTCTGAAACATCTCTCCAAGGCTCATAGAAATTTTATTTCTGTAGCATAAGGCAGAGCTATCTCACCAGGGTATCCTTAGATAGTTTCCCTTAGGCCTTGGGGCAGCCGGAAACCCCTGAAAAAGTAAGAGCCTCTGTTCCAGTCACTTCCAGAAACAAGCAACCTCATCCGGCGCTCCTCAGTGGGTCGCTCCTGCACATGCTGCTCTGGAGTTACATCAACTATGGAAAGGGAAGTGCTCCAAGTCCTAGTAATCTACCTCATCAGACAACTGCAGAATGCACTGCTACCCATTATTACAGACAGGCTTGTAAAACTGTTGGAAGATTATGTTCAAGGTGCCTAAACAGCAAGGCACACAGTAGAATAAGCAGGAAGTCAAGAACGGGGGAGCCCAAAATCTAGTGAGCAAGGTTTCCTTAAAGCAACAGCCTTAAATCTCTGTATTGATTATATTTTTCTCCATTTGCCAGTGACATCCATTTTCCGCAACATCAAATCTAGCTGCAAGGTGACTGCTCAAACAATGCATATGCTTTCTGTCACGTAGAACTTTGTCATTACTTTTAAACACTTGAAATTAGAAAGTCCAATTGAATCTGAAATCCTGTCATTCACTTATTTATTCATTTGTTTATTTTTGAGACAGGGTCTCGCTCTGTCACCCAGGCTGGAGTGCAGTAGCC
>NW_022297311.1:0-1223 GCF_002776525.5 Piliocolobus tephrosceles
GCAATCAGGCAAGAGAAAGAAATCAAGGGTATTCAGTTAGGAAAAGAAGAAGTCAAATTGTCCCTGTTTGCAGATGACATGATTGTATATTTAGAAAACCCCATCGTCTCAGCCCAAAATCTCCTTAAGCTGATAAGCAACTTCAGCAAAGTCTCAGGATACAAAATTAATGTGCAAAAATCACAAGCATTCTTATACACCAGTAACAGACAGAGAGCCAAATCATGAATGAACTTCCATTCACAATTGCTTCAAAGGGAATAAAATACCTAGGAATCCAACTTACAAGGGATGTAAACGACCTCTTCAAGGAGAATTACAAACCACTGCTCAGTGAAATAAAAGAGGACACAAACAAATGGAAGAACATACCATGCTCATGGATAGGAAGAATCAATATCGTGAAAATGGTCATACTGCCGAAGGTTATTTATAGATTCAATGCCATCTCCATCAAGCTACCAATGAGTTGCTTCAGAGAATTGGAAAAATCTACTTTAAAGTTCATATGGAACCAAAAAAGAGCCCGCATTGCCAAGACAATCCTAACTCAAAAGGACAAAGCTGGAGGCGTCACGCTACCTGACTTCAAACTATACTACAAGGCTACAGTAACCAAAACAGCATGGTACTGGTACCAAAACAGAGATATAGACCAATGGAACAGAACGGAGCCCTCAGAAATAATGCCACACATCTACAACCATCTGATCTTTGACAAACCTGACAAAAACAAGAAATGGGGAAAGGATTCCCTATTTAATAAATGGTGCTGGGATAATTGGCTAGCCATAAGTAGAAAGCTGAAACTGGATCCTTTCCTTACTCCTTATACGAAGATTAATTCAAGATTAAATGTTAGACCTAATACCATAAAAACCCTAGAAGAAAACCTAGGTGGTACCATTCAGGACATAGGCATGGGCAAGGACTTCATGTCTAAAACACCAAAAGCAATGGCAGCAAAAGCCAAAATTGACAAATGGGATCTAATTAAACTAAAGAGCTTCTGCTCAGCAAAAGAAACTACCATCAGAGTGAACAGGCAACCTACAGAATGGGAGAAAATTTTTGCAATCTACTCATTTGACAAAGGGCTAATATCCAGAATCTACAAAGAACTGAAACAAATTTACAAGAAAAAAACAAACAACTCCATCAAAAGTGGGGAAAGGATATGAACAGACATTTCTCAAAAGAAGACATTCATACAGCCAACAGAC